>NC_056702.1:27483163-27783163 GCF_018831695.1 Puntigrus tetrazona | reverse complement strand
TCTGTAGTAATACTAGCCTAACCGAAAGATGCTTGTGGAAGCAACTCACAAGCGTATTGATCTAGATATTACAAATACAGTTCATTAATAGCATGAACTGATGCACTGCGCACAATCAGACAAAAAACATTTAGAGAGAATATGGTACATTTTTGTTGCTTTGACAAAATGTCAGGAACTGAAGTATGTTTTGTTCACCAGTGAACATTACCTTAACATAAAAGATGGGAATAATGGTTTTAGCTTTGCTGAAGTGCCGGGCAACCCTGTAGACAGTCTCAGGCACATAGTCCAGCACCAGATTGAGGTAAACCTCGTCCTTCTGTGGAATAAAGACACATAAACCTCTGTAAATTATAACAAACAACAACCTCCCAAAAATACACTACACAGTCAAAACTTTTCTGACAGAAAAAAATATATATATAGCAATAATTTAACATTTTAATTTATTATATATATATATATATATATATATATATATATATATATATATATATATATATATATATATATATATATATATATATATATAATAATTTAACATTTTAATTTATTCCTGTGGTGGATAAATATACATATATGAAAATATAAAAAAATATATATATACTATATATACATAATAAAGATATACACACATGTGAACAAAAATGTTTATTTTGGATGTGATTAATTGAGAATTAATTTATCAATTAATTAATTAATCATCAATTAATAACCGTTTCTTATTATGACTCATATTAAAAACATGTACATTCATTGTGGCAATCAGGATTCTTTGATGAACTGAAAACTGAAAAGAACAGCATTTAAGTTAATGGTTAAAAAAATGATAAAAAAATATTTGAGAAAATTAATTTATCATTAACCTTCCCTGTCACTTTAAATCATTTTAATGCATTACGCACTCTTGTTGAAAAATATTCATTAAAAAAAAAAAAATTATAATAAATACTGACCCCAAACTTTTCAACAGTAGTGTAAACAGAGCTTAAGAACAAATATCCCAGTTTACCTTCTCTCCACTGCAATAGAAGAAGTAGCGCAGCCTCACTATATTGCAGTGGTCCAGTTTCCTCATGATCTGAAGTTCTCGGTTCTTCACAAACACAGAAGAAAGACTGTTAGCAGCTCTCAGGGATAAGAGACATCACTATATTTACACACAAGTAGTCACGACAGTACAATTCCCCTACAGCAGTCTGGGTTTAACAAGGACACAGTGTTAGGTTCAGTAGTTAACAGCACTTGTGGGTCATGAAAACGATTAGCCATGTAAAGGGCGGCATTGGTAATATAAAAGGCTGCTGAGATATTCCATTCAGAATATTGAGACCGAGAAGGTCTCTTAACCAAAGACCGCTCCCAATTAGTTCAGTCACTCTAAATGAAAATAACCCAATATAAATAATTTAAAACACTTACACATGATACATTGATTTTTCATTCATCTTTACATCTACTGGTGAGTCACAATCAGTGTAACGTTAGTATAATTTATTTATGCATTAACATTTTGAATTGGTTGAAATTTTTATGTTTTCATTTATTTTGGTGTGTTCATTTTTATTTAATTTTTAAATAAATTTTTTTCCGCTTAATATTTTTTCAGTTTTAGACATTTTAGTATTTCCAAATGTATTTATCTAAATGAGTTGCCATAAACTTAAAAAAAAAAAAAAAAAAAAAAAAAAAAAGGTTTTACTTGATTTTTAACTACCAAATAACATTTTTAATATGTTCCGTTAACTATTAAAAATGAACTATTCTATGTCGATTACAGTTTACAGTGATAGTCTCTTTGCTAGTTACATCAGCACAAGCAAAAGTGCTATTGCTAGCCAGCACTTAACTTTAAAAAAAAAACAACAACAACAGTGCGTTAATATGACGTTAATGCAATAAAATTGTGTTTGTGAGCTGGTCAATATTTCAGTTTACTTACAATGAACATACTTGTGAGATAGAAGGTACAAAGTAGTTAAAGTTACAGTTCTACAAAAAATTTTTGGTTTGTTTTTGTTTTTCTAACTTAGGATTTCCAGTGTTTCTTGCTGTTGTCGAACTCTATCACTTTTATATTAAAATACATGTAACTGAACAGAGCAAGTGTAGAAGCTCGTGTGAGAGCAAGTCATACCTTAAACCGTTTATCCTGAAGTACCTTCTTGATGGCCACCCACTCCTGACTGTCAATGAGGCGTGCCTGATACACCACGCCAAAGGAGCCATTACCGATCACCTTGATATCAGTGTAGGACACCTCCTGCGGGCGATCCGGGCCCTGGCCTGGGGTGGCAACAACTGTGGTCACCTTCCCACTGTCTCCTACAACGCATTCGAGACATTAGATCTGATTAAATCAGGATTGTTCCCCGGGTGAAAATGGATATTTTGTTCAGGGATGACGCTTTTGCAGCAACTACGTTCATTCAGCAATGCTATTCTCTAAAATAAACATGCTCCTACCGATCTGGCATGTACAGGATACTCTGATATATTCACATATTATGATTAAAAAAGGTCATTTACCGTAAGCATCGCCGTCACTGCAAAACTACTGCTTTTTTATACTGCTAGAAGATTAGAATGATATGCATATTGGACGTAAACTAAATAAAAATAAAAAAATGCAAGTCTAAATGAAGCATGGCACATGTATCACTAAATATGGGCCTGACCTGTCTGTGTCCTTCACATGGGACAGTTACCACCTATTCAACGCCCTACAACCTAGTTAGTTGCTGAGTAAAGCATTCAAACAATCACTTTAAAAGCAGCACCATGGAGAAACATGCTCGTTAAGCAGTTATTATAAGAGTATAATATAAGTGTCTTAAATCCTAGTGTACTGCCTGCTTGGACAGCATTATCCATTATTGCACTACACAACTGACTAGGGCACTGCCATTTTTACTGACATCTTACCATGGTAAAGTTGTTATTTTGAAATATGGGACCATTGTAATATAGTTTTCTCTGGTAGCACCATTATAATACTTTACGTTGCAAATAAATACCAATGCACATTCATATGGAAATCAGTAGCACGTTATATAAACGTACCATGGTTTTACCATCACTGTACCATGGTAACGCTATTGCAATTACTATACACGAAAGGCTGTCTACGCAGCACAGTTGGTTAGCATTTCTTGGTTTATAATTCAACTGAAAAATTGTGATATTTTCCTTGGTTAGCTTATGCTAATTTCGTGAAGATGACATAACTGTCAACATCATGAAAACATGGGTGTGTTGTTCAGTATATACATGCTATATCCACACGATATGTCTACATTTGGAACCGAAACAACTTTGCTTATATACTCACTAGATAGTTTTAAATTCGCGCAAGCAGACGAACTGTCCGCCGAGGCCTGCGAGACCCCGGGCTTTCCTGCGTTGCTCCCCACGACAGCGGCGGATCCGGCGGATGCTGCAGCGGCTCCGGACGCCCCCTGAGGCTCAGCGAACGAGGTCGTCCTGGGCCGCCCGCTGCCGCTCATATCTGACTGAAAGTGTGCCGAGGCTGTGGGGCGAGGATCCGCGGTTCCCTCGTCGACTTGGCCTGTTGCGGGGTGAAACATTGGGTTAAAAACGAAAAGATGACAAACCTTTTTGCCGCGACCCTCAGCGTTCACCCACTCTCTCACGCGCCGAGAATACGCGCAGCCTCATGGGGAATGCAGTTCGGCGCACTGTAGGCGCGCTATATCGATCCGGACTCCAAACAACTCCAAAAGCAGGTGTCACACACACCTGAGTCACTGCCTCCAACTTTATCATGCACAATTAGTTATTTTCGTACGCTGTTAATAATAATACATAACAATAAAATCTCCCAAAACTAAGACAGATATATAGACTGACGTTAAAGAAAAAGAGCTGTTCCTGCTTGTAAATAAAAACATGATAATAAATATATTAGCTATATATAATAACACCCTGCATCCATATGCTTTTTTTTAATATGCCTCTAATTTATCATGCAATTAGTTATTTGTATGTAATATTAATCATAATAATGATAACTACAAATAATTTAAAATGAATTCAAATAAAACACTAATAAAATAAAACTCTGCTCATTATTACTTGTTATAGAAACCTGAGGTCTGATAAAGATAATAAATATTAAAATGGAACTCTAAATCAATGCTTTTTTTAATACGACTGTATGCTTAAACAACTTTATCACGAACAATTAGTTTAATAACGTTTAAAATTATTTCAAATTAAACTTGTATTAATTAAAAAAAACTATAAAATAATAAGCTGTTCCTTATTACTGATAATAAAAAATGTTTGATATCTATTTATCTAACATACTTTTGTCACACACGTAAAAAGAAGCGCACAAAAAAAAACCAAGCGTTGTGTTAGGTCTTTAATTTTTTCAATAATCTCTTGTTTAGAAATATTGCACATGGTCAACATGCCTGTTGATGAGTTCACACTCACCTTTCTCATTCTAAAACTCCTTCTCCAAAGTAAAGACAGTTTATTGGATACACAATCATAAGGTGTACACGCATACATGTGCAGGTATGTGTGTGTGTGTGCAAGCGTTTGCCTGTGGCCGGGGGAAGGGAAAGGAAGGGCAGATAAATCAAGTTCAGAATCGAGCTGAATGGTTACATATGCCGATTTCTCCTCGCGCGCGTCAGTAGCCACCGGTTTTCAGGCATATGCTAACAGTCTTTTAATGTAGTGCCACTGCATTTTGGGGAGGGGAAACATGAATAGCATTTGCTCGGGGGTCAGTTTGATTTGTCGGGGTGCATGTAATGTTTTAAGCACATACGCTCGCACACACACAGACATCTGTATATCATGGACATATAGAAATATATAGGTATATTTATACATTTATATTGTCACACATTCAAGTGAAGACTGAGTAGCATTTTTATACTCATCACTCCTTCTCTTTCAGCAAAACCAGACGCAAGAAAGTGCTAGGTTACTTTTTTTTTTTTTTCTTTTTAGTTTGTTCAGTTTGGATTTCTCTCTCGATACTCGTTGATTTTTTTTTTCTTCCCCCCACTCTCCTTTCAATATATATATATTTTTTATTACATCTTGTACAGTGAAAATCTATGGCACTAACAGGTCACTCGTCTACTTCAAAAAAAAAAAATATCCCACCCACGTCCTATTGCACCAATGAAAGAAGAGGCAGAGTAAGAAAGAGGAGATCCTGAGAAATGCCGCCCCAGCGCTGGTCTCGGGTCAGCTTTCCCTTGAGTAATCCTGGATCGAAATGGTCGTTGCAGGCTACAAAGCTTCCTCTGACTCCAGACCAGCGCTTAAAGTGGCGCTTTCCATCAACACTTCGGTTAAAAAAGTCTTAAGGAGATGAAAAAACGAGGGGCTTTCCTTACGGGATGCGGAAAGGGAGAATCGAACGCAATGGGACAAAGTCGTTGGTTAGTTTTTAAATATCTAAAAACAAATACTTTCCTGATTTAAACCATGGTCTAGGACCATATATTGTGCAAACACCTGATTGAAATATAAAAAAAGAAAGAAAGAAACGAGGAAAAGAACACAGAGAGAGCCTCGTGCCCACCCTCTGCCCCCCTCCCCAGCCATCACGGTTATATATATACAGTGTACAGGGAAAAAGCCTAAGTCGGCGGCCAGAGAAGAGGAGCTTCAGCTAAGAGGCTAAAACAGAGTCTTTTTTTTTCTTTTTGACATAATCGCTCCGACACTTAGATAGCTGGATTAGTCCATGCTGAAAATATTACTTGAGGAGGAAGAAGAAGAAGAAGAAGAAGAAGAAGAGGCGCAAGCTAATACAAAATAAGATATCAGTCAGTTCCACCGTTACGACACAACAACAAAACGACAAAGCATAACTACACGTTGATTCGAAGAGGGGTAGTGTCTCTATTCGTTTGCGTCTTCTTTTTCGAGGTTAGGACGACGTTGTCCTCTCTCGCTTTTGAGTGTGCTGTGTTGTTGTTGTTGTTGTTGTTGTTGTTTATGCGATTGTGGCGGTCGCCGTAGCCTCTGTTTTCTGCTCCGCTGGTCTACGTGATTACGAGTCTTGAGTTTGTCGCTTCTGGGACCAAAACAAAACGAAACAAAACAAAAACAAAAAAAAAAACCTGTGAATTTACAGCCCGTGCTGAAGAACAGTAACAGCCGATGCATGTACCCCGTCGCGGGGGACGTAACATTCGCGCGAAGACCCTGCTCCTTCCCTTGGCTATTGCTTTCCTCCGTCTCTCGGTCTTTACAAATGAAAGTGCAAGCGCATTAGAACCCCCCTCCCCATCCCACCCCCGTCCCGTTTTGGATTGAAAGTTACCGGTACCTCAAAACAGTCTAATTTCTCGTCTAAAACATTCAGTCCATTCGATAAAAATCTGTGCTGGCCCCAGGCAGGGGGCTTTACTGAGCGTGTGCAGACAGGCTGGTTTGGTGCTGCCTGTGGTGCAGCATTGAAGGGCTCTAAAATTTCCGACGGAAAGTGAAGCCACGCCCTAATGCAGAGGTGGACCAATGACGGCCTAACACGAGTGGCGTATGCAAATGAGTGCGACCTCATGCGCTCCTTGTGCAAGTCGTTAATGTGTGAAAGTGATATTATTATGTAATTGCATAAAGTGTGTGCGCGCGTGTGTGTGCGTGTGCGTGTAACTGTGCATAACAACAGAACATCAACGAAGTGAACGCAATGGCAACGAAATCAGTTCGATTAGGAACGAAGCAAAATCCACGTAAGTGCTGTACTGTATATCGCCAGCGGAAATGGGTTTACACATTTCTAGAATCCGTTCCTACATTCGTCTTTCATTCTTTCATTCCGCTCGACTCCTCCGTCGTTCTTCATCTGGACTCCTGCGGATCGCCCGTGTCTTTCTTTGTCTCTTCCGTGGCTCTCCCCCTTTCATCCGCTCCGGAGTTCTCCCTGGCCGCTGGATTGGACGGTCCGGGAGTGGAGGCGGGGTCAAAACATCCGGTGGCCACGCCCCCTACGCTTTCAGAACTGCCGGCGGTCTGCATGATCTTCTGCCTTACCTCGCGGATCTTCAGCTGCAGGCACACCTTGCTGGGAAATGTGTCCGAGTGGCGAGCTTGGAAGGCAGCTGTGGCTTGCGCTGTACCACAAAGAAAACAGACATGTTTTGCAATGTTTTCTTTTTCCATTTGATGCTGGCAGTTAAAAAATTGTAATAAAAAATGCAAAGCACTGAGCCTCTGAAGCGATGAATTTGATAACTGTAAAACTATTTCTTTATATTAATTATAAATATTAATTTCGTTTATTAATTCCTAACAAATTTACTTTTAATCTCACAATTCGCAATTTTGAGTTTATATCTCACAATTCTAACTTTATAGGACTTTATAGGACATAGACAATAACTATCAAGATAATGATAAAGATATAGTTTTAAAAATCGTTCTCAATATTAAAACATAGCACACCACAGCTATAACTATAAACGCACAGAGAAACAATATAGTTGGAATCACCTTCGAAAGAATTATCCTGCACTAAGTAACAAGCTTTATACATTTTTATTTTAATATTAAAAAAATGACATTTATTCCTGTGATAACGCATTTTAGCATTACTCCGGTCTTCAATGTGACATAATCCTTCAGAAATCATTCTTATAAGCTAATTTGCTCCTCAATAATTATTAATAATATTTTTGTGGAAAAGTTGATACTATTTATTTCAGGATTGTTTAAGGAACAGATTGTTCAAAAGAACAGCATTTATTAAAACTGCCTTTTTTTTTTAAACGGTGATGTTGCGTTTCCCTGGTCATCTGCATCAAAAATCCATCCAAATGTTTTATATTTAAATTTTGCTAAATATACAGTATGTACATTTATATCACAATATAACACAATATTTTTATGTTAGGTCAAATCACACAAAAAAAAGTTACTAACAAGTGTAATCAGCCGCTATGGGAGTTATGTCTTTTGACTGCTTTTATTACGCGCTCTATTTTTTTCCTTTTTTTAAAAAGTCGTGAAAACACTTTCTTTTACTATTTAAAAAAATGGATATACAAAAAATGTATCAGCGGTCGTCTCCCATTTACCGCTATTGAAATTTACCCAGCTATGATGACTTCCTTTGCTAAGAAACCCCCCGAAATGCAGAAAGGGTCCATTCAAGTCAAGGCTGTGCCATGCTGAGAGATGGTTAACTCGGTGTTACCTGAGGGGAAGAAGCCGTGCTCCTGGAAGAGCTGCATAACGAGAGCACGCCGCTGGTCCAACATCCTACGCAGAGAGGAAGGCGGCACGCGGTCCAACTCCTCCAAAATGTGCTCTGTCTCTCCTGGTAAACACGGAAGACAAGAAAACGCACATAAATAAAGCTCTCTATGCATGGGTTCGTGAAACTGAGTCTTAAGCGTAAAACTGAGCCCACCGGCTCTGTCGAAGGTAAAGATGTCCCCTTCACACTTGGCAGCACTCTTGGGTGTGTTGGGCTCTGAGCTGCAGCTGGACAAACGCCGACTCTTCCTCCGCGGTGAGCTGGGGTCATCAGCGGAGTCCAGATCTAAAGAAGGAAAGAAAAGGTCATAAAAGAAGGGGTCAAAGTCGCCCAAAAAAAGCAAACGTTGCTCAAGAAGGATCCCCTAGATCCTTAACTTGCTTTCAAATATAGCTGTCTAATAAACCCGGCATCGTATGACATTGTCAGTGCCGTTTTTTTATATATATTTATAATCTTCTTTCACCTGTTGAGTTCCTCCTCTTCTTGCGGTAGCTGCCCAATATGGCCCTAGGGGAAGTTGCTAGACTCTGTAAATTTGGAGAGGGCAGCACATCTTCAGGTTTGAACTCCGGCAGCTCTTTAAGACGCTCTTCAAAAGCAAACAGGGCCCTGGGAAAGAGCAAATATACAGGTTACAAAATGAAATAATAACTGACATATCCAATAATGTTAAAAAAGAGAATACATAAATAGCACTTTGTGAAAGATATGAGCAGAAATGGAGGGACGGGACTAACCGATGATTAATTATTTGGTGTAAATGCAAATAAATGAGGCCTGAAAGATGCACGAGTACAAACAAAAACAAATGTGTAACAATGGCATGAATGGTGCACTACAGTCAGTTTTCGCTTCCAGGTCAAAATTAGTAAACTGTAGCTAGACAATGGAGTAATATGACATCTGGTTTGATGTCACTGGCACCTTGAATACTGAGATGTGTTCATTTTACTGTAACACACTTATATTACACTTGTATATAACCTTGAGCACATGCTTGCAAACAAAAAGGCCATAAATATAATGCACTTGCATACATAAACTTGTGTTTTTAGGCCAAATGGTGATACTGTTACAATGATTGCGTAACTAGCTTTTAACTATTGCCGTTTTTGTTAACTAAAACTAGTTTTTATTACTTAAATTAAAGATGAAATAAAGAAATATATTAGGTCAAAATGTAAACTTTAAACTGCAATCTTAAAAATTTAGGTTTGAAAATGAAAGTTAACTGAAGCTAACTGAAATAAACAAGTTGAAGTGATTGCAGCTAACATAAATATAAATAAAAGCGAAACAAATGATTAAAAACTAAATTAGAAGAATGAAAACAGAAAATATAGAAATTAAGGCTAATTAAATATAACAATAAATACTATTATAGTATAAAAGGGGTACTGCTCAGGGACAATGCCTCTCACCTGTCACCAGCATCAGTGGTGCTTTTCAGTGGAGGTGGGCGGAACTTGGTCTTTTTAACTGAAGGGGGGTCGGTCTGCGAAGGGGGTGGTGGGGGGTCCAAAAGAGAAGCTTCCCTGCATCCTGCCTGAAAGAAAAAAAACGAAGCAAAAACAGATTATAGAAGATTGTGGGGATCTGACCCTGCACACAGTTAAATTTCATATGAATTCAGTAAAGTTGGATAGCAGCAGAGAAAAGCATCTCACCTCTCGACTCTCGTCTTTAATGTTGTTCTCAGCTTGACTTTCGGCCTCCCCTTCTATCGCTCTTGCTCTCTCGGCTCTCTCTGTTTGAGACGGGCCCCCTCCTACGTCTCTCTCAGACTCTCTCTCCATTTTGCTGCCTTTCCTTCCGTCCTCTTTCCCTTCGCAGTGCTGAGCTATTGAACAATTTGAACATGACTTTGATCATGAGGGACTGCAAGAACATACCTTAATCAATATATTTAATGACAACTGCTGTTAAAGAACTTAAAATTGCCATTAAAAGCTTGTATTAACAAAAATTTCACAAAATGATTTTTATTCAGGATTCTCTAATGAATAGAAAATAAAAAATAACACACACACACATACATATAAATATATATATATACACACACACACATATATATATATATATATATATATATATATATATATATATATATATATATATATACACATACACACATACATATATATATATATATATATATATATATATATATATATATATATAAGGTCTGTATTGTCAATTTCCATCCTGAATATAACATATTATTATTATTTTTTTTTTTAAATTAATTGTAGTTTATTAAGAAATTATTTTGTATACATATACATAACAATGAATTATAAGTAACTAACCCTAAATCGAACCCTCTTCCTAATCCTCACTTTACAATCGGTACATGTTATTAATTCATTAATTGTTGTTACTCACTAATTAATATATAATTTCACTCTAACAGGGACACACCTTAACTTTAATGTATAACTGAAATGAATGGGGTTACCTTTATGTGTGTGTTGCACCGATTCCTCCGAACCACTAGGTGGCGTCTGATGTCCATCCTTGGACACCACCAGGTCTTTCTGTTTCTCCATCTCCTTCCTAGATTCTGGTCCTCTCTCTTTTTCCAATGGCATGTTTACCTGAGACAGCAGCTGCGCATCTGTCTGCGTGAGTGGATGCGCAGCCGCAGCTGAGGGGGTCTTCGCCTGAGGCATCGAGGATGATGCTGGGGCCGATGTAGAACTTGCTGTGCTCTGTGGCACGGCTGTCACCGACACCACTCCTCCGGCTAAACTGACGCTGGGGTAAATGGTGGTAACAAGTTGACGGGTGGCTGTGGAGGCTTGTGACAATCCTCCCGGGGGCGGGCATGGAGCCAGGAGGGGTGGCTGACCTGTGGTAGAAATTTGATTATGTTTGTCATGCGGTGTTAAATATGTGTTGGGTTAAAGTACTGACCATTACGACACTCACTTGCAACAATTGGTTGAACCAAAGCCTGACCGGCCGGAGCAATTGCAGTGAAGCCAAGGGTCGCCACTGGAGATTGCAGAAAAGATGGACCCGCGGGTGACGGGGTCTGGTGGGTGGAAGAGACTGCAGGTGTTGAACCCAATGGCAAAGGAGCCGCAACTCCAGGAGTTGACTGGACATACGTGATCCTTAGAAACAAAAGCACAGCAGAGTTAGATTAGATATAGTAACTTTTCCAAGACATGTGTCTTGATCTCTTTTAACACTCCTAACTCTAACATCAGAGGATAAACAACTGATAAAATGGCATGTGTTCATTTTATACCATTCATTTTGTTTTAAAGTGTGTTTTTCAGTCCTTTCAGTGTAGGCCATATTCAAAACTGTAGTTAATTTCATTGAAATGGCATATAATTTTAAAAATAAAAATTCATAATTTTGCTATCAGTGATAAGAAAAGTATATAGACTCTATATATACTCTCACAAATTTTAATTTTATCGTAAAACGTTGAAGTAACTAATGTTTGGTGCCCATGGTCAAAGTTTATTTATTATATATAAAGGCAAAGAAATAACCTTTTTTTAATAATATAGAGATTTTTGTCTTGTAAAAACAAACAGTGTTAGTGCATCTTTAAATCAGATGTTGTTCGAGGACCAATAAGGATGTTGATCCAGGAACATATCCTACTTGGCACAGTCACTAGAAGGTTAGACTGTTATGTTTCAGTGCTCAGATGTCTGGCAGCAGTTTTAAAGAAGACAGTGGGCAGTAAAGTACCTTGTAGGTGGTGGCGTCAAGAGCACCGTCTGAGGAGGGGTGGGCCCAGGGGCCATGACAGTCGCTGTTGGCATAGAGACAGGAAACGAGCTGCCAGTATGCACTGATCCTCCAGGATGCACATTTGTTTGGACCACAGGCATTGGTGCAATCTGAATGATCTGAAAAGCAAAAAAAGCGCATGAACCTGACACAACTGTTGCAAATACAATAAATGGTTTTTGTTTCGGTACCGGGATAGTAACTCAAGCCGATCTACCTTACTTCCTGGTTGAGTCCCATTTTGAACAGGAAGGGGTGGACCCACCAGGGAAATTGGCTGCGGAGGTGTAGATCCTGTTCCAACTGTTGCCATGGGAACCAACATCTTGCTCTGCAAGACTGGGGACTGAGCTTGAACTGTGCACAGAGATGAAAAGGACTGATATAGTAGAGACCGAGAATAGACTTGATAAATTTATTTCCGAAACACTGTGTGCATAATCCTGATCCTTGTAAGCTTGGGAAACCTCATTAAATCTGTTGAAAGGCATCAACAAAGCTCACATTCCCTTGGATGAGGTCGCATCAAATAATTTATAGGGTTCCCACATGTTTTGAAATGAATTTCACTGACTAGCTCGTGAATGAGTCATTTGTGAAGTGGTTCGACTGAGTCATTGAAAAGAACCAATTCACTCATATGTCAAATATTGGGTTTGTTTTACACAAAATGTAAACATCCAGTCCAGTCATTTACAGGTTTTGCTCTGTTAAACCTCTAAAACCAAAACTTTAAAATATTAGTGTCCATAGGTTAAAATAATAATAAAAAAATAAATCAACCTCTTTTTCCCATTTTTTTTAGTAAGTATAATAAAAGCTAAAATAAATTCAGGTTGGATGACGTAAACAAAAACTTGAGAGATTAATATTAATTTTAATAATAATAACAATAATACTATTACTCGTACTTTTATTTAGAAAATGTGCATTAAATTGGTCAAAAGTGACAATTAAATAGAAGTTACAAACCTCTCTTGAACTTCACCAAAAAAATCCTATTTCCTATATCCTAAAATTCATTTTCTTGAAAATATTAAGCAACGCAACAATTTACACAGCTAATAAGAAATGTTTTTGCACGCCAACAAGCATATTAGCATGACTTCTAATGTGATTTCATAATTACTTAAAATATATTTCATTTCAAATAATTAAACAAAAAAACATTGTATCATTATTTTTAATGCATTTGTAACAAAGATTTGATTCACTTTCAACCTGAATTTAACTTAACACGTGCCCGATTTCTTCACCACAATTTAACTGCCCCAAATCTCACCTCCACCTCCGGGGCTGACTCCTCCCACCGCCGAGACCGAAGCATATCTTATTCCTTGCCCCGCCCCTGAATGCACACCATTGGCCAGGCTGACATGGGTGGGCGCGGCACTGGGCAAGGTAAGGACGCTGGAGGGCTGCTGGGTCTGCTGGGAGGAGGGACTGTTGGGATTGGCAGTTGCAGGCAGAGTTGGAAGGATGTACTGCACCTGTGTTACGGGTTTCCCGCCACTAGGAGGTGTAATGGGGGCAGCAGGGAGGAACTGGTGATGAAGCAGGGGAAGGGGTACTGCATTGTTACTAGGGGCTCCGTTGCATGGAGTAGGTTGGGGTGGGGTGATGAGCTGAACGGTGGGTTGGTTTGGGAAGGCTCCTCCCAGGACTAGGCCAGTTACTAAGCTTCCTTGCCCATTAGGTTTGGGAGAAGAGGAGGAAAAGTACCCACCTCCTCCTGCTCCACCGGCACCGAGCAGTAGCTTGGGCTTCCCGTCTGGAAGCAGGGTGCCAATAGCCACACCCCCATCAGCTGGCTTGCTGGCGATTGGGATAGGAGTGCTAGTGACGGGACGAACAACATTGGTCACTACGGTGGTGGCCATCCTGACAGCGCCTTGGGAAGGGTACGTCCCAGCGTCGTGCGCCAAAGTGGCGTTCATACCAGTGACGGAGGCCGAATTAACGTGGAACGGAACCTGCCCTCCTCCACCTCCTCCTTTCCCTTCTTTGGGCCCACTATTATCCAGTTCTGCACCCGCCATGCCTCTCTTCTCCTTCTTCTCCAGGTTCCTTTCACGCCCTACTTCGTTGTCTTTGTTGCTAGCTGTGCCAGTCGGAGGGAACGCCAAAGAGGAATGGACTGGTTGGAAGGTGCGCTGAAGAGAAAAAGAACATCTTTGGCATACAGTCACTATTTTACACAACGATAATCAGTTGATTTCATCCACATTCATGTTGGATTTGATGTCTGTGTCGGTGTGTGTGTCTTTCATAAACAGTACATGAATCACATTTCAAATATGCAAAATACAGAATAAATTTTAAGTGAAAAAGTTAGTAGAAAATAGAAATGACAAAAACACAACAAAATTACTGAAACGAAACAATAATAAAATGGAATATATAAAAATAAAAACTAATTCAAAATACTGATAAAAGCTATAACAGACAGTATCGTAAGTATTGAAAAAACATGTTTAAATGAGTAAATAATGACAGAACTTGGGTGAACTATCTCTTTAAGGCAAACAATTTGTTTAGTGAACCATCTAAGAGACAGAACGCTTAGAGACATCTGCTGCTTTGTGGGTATATCCATTGGCATGGAAAACCTCACGAGAAAATCCTGAAGAAATAATAGTTACTTGCCAGACAACCAAACACACAGATGCTGAAATAATCTGGTTTTATAAATAATAACTAGATGAGAGCAAATATCATTTCTGTTGCTATGGTAATAGGGCTTATCTAATTTAAAGCATCTTTCTTAACAAAGAAAACTATGGTATTTTCATCAATTAAATATAAACATTATTTCAGACGACATTAGAGCTGCATGTGGAGGCAAATAACATTGACATTTTTAAAACATCAAGATTTTATAACTTGTATAATGTGAAAGTGTGCTTTTGTCACCGTTTTTAATTGGATTTCCAAAGGAATTCGGAGTTTGCTGAATGTAGATTCGTTTAAAAGTCACCTAACACTGCATGACCGACAATTTAAAAAGAAAGAGTTTAAAAGAAAAGTTAAAAATAGCTGAACTCTAACAGATGCAATGCGGAACATATTGGTTGACATGTCATGCCAACTACCCACATGATGTATTAAGTGTTACCTTGCTGTCAGCTTCATCTGCATGCTCGTTTTCGTCATCGCTGTCTGTCACTCTCTCTTTACACTTCAGGTCAATGGAGCCGTCTGCAAACGAGTCTTCTGTGGGGGAATCACACGTTTAGCTGTGAGACCAGGGCTTGCAAATCTCACACTCATGGGACTGAGAGCGCAGAGCAGTGAGGAGATTTTTGCCTTTCCAAAATGAATTAATGATGTTTGGATGGCGGTGGTGCATCAGAGAGCACAGAGCTCGTGGGAGACGCAGACTGAAGAATCAGTCAGGACTGACTAATAATGAGAAAATGAGAATGGAACGCAAGACACTTGTAAAATCAAAACCGAATCACTGAAAGATAATCATTTTCTGATGGTGGGTACGTTCCACGTATAACAGCATTTTCTACGGACCTGGGGGTTTTGGGGTCTTGCGTGTTTCGAAATGCAGAAAACATAAGACAGAATCGCGGAATCCAGTCATAGAGATTAAATTTGTTGTAGAGCTAAATCTGGATCGTTAAAACAGAAGTAGGGCTGTATACAAATCCTCATATAAATAAAGAATTTTATTACATTTAAGATACATTCAATTGTTAACGGTTTAATAATTATCACTGTTCAATCATTTGTAAAAAAAAAAAAAAAAAAAAAAAAACAGACCATACAGAATTTCAGAAAAAATAAATAAATAAATAAAACAAGTTTAATAAGGCTCCATTATCTACATTATTACCATATAATTGAAGTATTACAAAATTAAATTTGGAAACAAATATAAACTATATAGGCCTGTACCATTATTCAGTTTTGAATCAGTTGTTAAAGCTGTATGAATTCAACTGATCTGTTATCCTTCTTAATCATTAAAATGTAATTAAGCCAATGAGAATGGAATCCAGGCTAAATAAAGCGGATTTCATAAGACCCTAGGTTTTCAACAGATTAAGACCGCTAGCACAAAAAGTTAACATTTTATTTTAAGGAGTTTGCATGTGTCACGTCTTTGAACTCTTTTGTTGTTGTTTTTGATTGTCCCATGTGCTCTGTGTGCCCTACTTTCCGTTCCTCTGTTAATTGTATCATTGTCTTCAGGTGTGTCTCATTAATTTAGTCATTTACTTTTTTGTATTTAAGTCCAGTTTGTTTCCGTTCAGTTTGGTTTAATGTCTGCCTGAAACTATATTGTTTATTTCGTATGTGGAAGATTTGTGTTTATGTTATATTCTTGTCTAGCGCTCCTTCTCTCTCGTGACAACATGCACTTACTATTATAATAATTAGTAATGCATAATTACATGTAAGTAACCCTAAGCCAAACCCTAACTATATTAGGAAGGACATTTAGTTTAATATTACTTAATTGTGTAATTACACTTTAACGAAAATTCCTAGAAGTTAGCACAGTGATGCTAAGGAGCTCAGGATGGTTGCTAGGTAGGGCTGTGTGATAGTCATGTGCATCTCATCAGTAAAGCAGGTTCTGGGATCAATCACGTGCTATCAGACGGAGCAGCATTTAATACATAGAGCCGTAGTTCACAGACAAGCTAGTTAATTGCTCATCTCTATTGCTAGGGAATTCAAGGTGGTTGCTAGGATGTTCTGGGTTGCCGCTATTTATCATATTGACGAAGATGTATCCATCTTGTTTTTAATGCATGGCAATTTGTAACTTATTGCAAACATGTTTCTTTTATTATTTACCAGTATTATTCACACTAATGGTTTTACCAACTGCTGCACTCCAGTCATTTACTTACAACGGCTAACGTATCACATTGGCAGAACACAGCTCACTTTTGCGTTGCAAAATGAGTAGGATATGATGCGCGTAATTTACCTATGACATCATCATCCCCCTCTTCGCAGATCACCATAGGCTCTTCATCGCTGGTCACATCCTCACTCGGGCGTCGGGGGCGAGCAGGGGCACGGGGATGAAAGAGTCCCGTACTATCCAGCGCTCTGTCCTTCTCCCGCCTCTCCAGAGTATGCACAGCGCTCTGGGAAAAGGCGCGAGGCCGTTGAAGCTGCCCTCCCATTGGTCCTCCGTGACTGTCAGGCCGAGGTGAGGTCCAGCTAAGCCCTGCTCCTTTGTGGTCTGCCCCCTGAGATGTGGTGGAGTGGGCTTCTGGGGAAACAAAAAAGGTTAATTCAACATAAGTCGTGTTTCACACTACTATGCACTCATAGTTTCACAAGACCAACAAACGCCCACGCATGTAAACAAACTCCCACGCGGACCTGTGCTTTCAGATACGCTGCGCTCGCGAGCTTCTTTGGCCCCTGGAGTTCCCCGGCCCTCAGACAGGGACTTCCTTCTGTCCTTGTTACACCATTTCCAATCAGGGTGAGCTCGGAAATGAGCCTCCTTCACCTAAAAGACCGAAAAACCCAAAGGAGAGACATGTATACTAAAATGCTTTTGTAATGCATTTATTTCATGTTAAGTGTACAACAAATACATTTACTTATGTACTTAATTAAATTATACTTTAGGTATACTAAACTGGTATACTTTAAGTCTGCTGAACCGGAACAACTAATTTTGTACACTTTAATTGTGTATAAATAGAACTATAATAAAACTAAAGATCTACTGAAGTGCATTGGTTTGCACCAAAGTGGAAATAATGCAATATACTTTATGTACACCCTAAATATATCTATTATTCAAAAGATCATACGATCCTCATCAGTTGTGACATGAAAATGTATTTTAGGCTTAAAATAAAGACATGTACATTTGGCACAAGTAGTACTCCAAATAAAGTTTATATAATTTTTATATCAATGCGCCTCAAGCAATTTGTCAGTAAATATGTTAATAGGCCTGAACTATAGTCAGTATGAAATGAATGTACTTAAATATATTACTTTTTTCACTAGAGGAGTTACTAAGGTAATAATAAGGTAACAGTGCAACTAATGATGCTGAAAATTCAGATTTTAATCACAAGGACTACCTTTTAAAATACATCCAAATATAAAACAGCTGTTAAAATTGTGGTAATATTTCTCAGTACTCAACGTTACGTCCTAATTTCAAAAGAAAGACAACAGATGCATGATCTTTCTCTGATAATATTTCACAAAAATGACTGTACCTGGAAGGCAAGATCATGATACTTCTGCTTCTCTTTGGGTCCCAGCGCGTACCACCACTCACCCAGTATTTTACTGACAGTACGATTGTCCTGGTTGGGGTGCCGCTGGTGAACAAGCGCACGGTGCCTCTTACTAAAGATCATAAATGCATTCATTGGCCGTCTGATGTGGTCCTTTTCCCTCTTCGTTGTTTGAGAGAGTAGAGAGAGGGATTGGAGAAAATAATGATTTGTATAACACTTTTAACAGAATATTAAAAAGGGAAAGAAATGATGGCAATGCTTATCAACTAGCCTGAAACCCATGACAAGTTTCTGGGTAATTTTTAAGCACTTAATAAAAGTGAGATGGCGAGACTGTCAGGTGATACTCAAAGGAAGCTAAGCAACTGATAAAATGTTTTAAAAAAGACTTACCTTTTTGTCACCGTCTTTTGGTAGTGCACTGAGAGATTGTGTGCGCCTTTTCACTGGGCTTGTGGATGAAGCAGTGTCTTGAGCTGGGAAAAAACTAAAAAAAAAAAAAAAGAAAAAAAGATAATTGAATCAAAAACAAAGTAAAAATAAAAATTATGATTTATATTTTTAATAATTTTTTTTCTCATAATATGTGTATATTACATGTCCTTACAAAGCATTTTTTTAAATGTTATAATCTAAATGTTTGCTGTCATTGTAAAGATATGAGATGCAAACAGATATTTACAGGTCGTCAGCATCGCTCTCGGTCTCGCTGTCACCTCCTCTCTCCACGGGTGGGTCTTCAGCAGTAGGAGGAGGGCAAGACGGGGAACCTCTCTCTGGTGCTGGATGGTCAGAAGGTCCCTCAGTCACAAGGGCAACTCCACAGCGAGGTTCTGCAAGTTTATTCAGTTTCAAAACATCAACTGATGGCATATATTCTGAATGGGATTTTGTGTATATTCTATTCAGTATCATACAAGAAAATGTTGCAATGTCAAATTATAGTGTTCAGATGTTACCTTTGCTCTGATTTACAAGCGTTTGGCCATCTGTAGGCTGCATGGACATTTTTGTCTGGCTGGTTTCCAGAAAAGGAACCAATGAATGCCACGCGAATACTGGCACAGAGCGAGGCTCCACGTTGGTCCAAACTAAATGCAGAAACAGGCAAACCTATTATATATATATTCACACGACTCTTACGGAAAACCTACAGCCTCTCTATTCTCTTAGGAGAGAACTGGTGAAAAAAAACACCTTTCTGTGAATGAAAGCCACTCATGTACATATCAGTGAAACAAAGGAAGTGTGTAACTGTCCTGTGCATCTGTCATTCCAGCGATCTGTGTATCTCAGATTAAGTACTCGTGAAAATCAGGGCAGTCCAATCACCCTCTAGCCATGCATGTCTGGGCAAGTTCCTGTGTATCATTTCAGACATGCTGCAACTGTCTAAAGAAACACTGACCCTGAAAGCACAGTGCATTCTACGCTACACACACCCAAACACACCTGCTGCTGACCAGCATACCAAAGTCACTACGAACCCCCCTTATTTTTACAGTTTGTCACCCTGAGAGGAAATAGAAAGTGACTTCCAAAACAACATATTCTGGCCGGCACTCTAGCAACTCTTTTCACTTTTGTAAAAAAGAAACTATAAATTAACTGTGCAATAACTTAATTTGAATTAAATAAACATGAATAGAACTGCCTAGAAAAGTTCACACTGGGAGAATCCAATACATTTTTAAAAGAACACTGAAAATTAAGAATAGTGTGTGACATTTTGAAATTTAGCCTGAGAGAGAGGCATAATCTTAATGCCTCCTTGACGAATAAAAGTATTAATCTCCTTTTAAAGTGCTTTTGAATCATAGTTTACAAATAATATAAAGTTGGCATATTCACATTCATAAATTATTTTACAAACTTTAAACTGTTGGTGGCTACGGTAATCAATAATTTACAAACATATATACATGTTATAATTGGTTTTATTCATCTTTAAGGTTTCTTACCAGTGCCAGGCCGTCCCATGATTATATCTTTGCGAGGAGCAGGGTGAGGGGACTCCGCTGGCAGGATGAGGGGCAACAGAGCAGTGGGTGAAGGATGGCAAGCCACAGGCTGTGGGAGAGCACCACCTGCATCTGCAGGCCCACCTGACTTCCTCTCCTGATCTTTACCTCCTGAGCCAGATAGTGCAAGGGCAGGTCCAGTGGTTGCATTAGAGGTGGACACATTCAAAGCAGCAGAGTTTGAATGGGCAGGATGTCCAGGAGCCACAGGCGTCAATGACTGAGAGGAAGTCACCAGGACTAAGGTGGGAGCAGGATTGCGAAGGAGAACAGCTCCATTGGTGGCTGCACCGTTTATGGGCACAGGGGCCTGGAGGCCAATGGCATGGTGAGGGGGCTGGCTGTGTTCCCTAGAGCGTGAGCTTGCTCTACGGCTCAGGGGACCGTCGCTGAATTTTGCCAACGGCACATCAGGATTACGAACAATGACAGGAGAATCGCGTAGAGGAACAATACGACGTGAACTTGGATCTTGTGGAAGAGGTGAGGGTGGTGTGGGAGAAACCAGCATAGGGGGTGGAGTGGAAGCGGCAGAGGATGAGGGTCGGCTTGTGACGCTCCTCTGTCGAGGAAATGAGAGAGATGATGGGGTGGTAGGCTGGCTTTGAGGGGATAGAACCCTGAATGCTGCTGCGTTGAGGCTGAGGCCAGGGTCATTGAGTTGGGGATCAGATTTCACATAGTCTGATGCACTGGGCAGTGGGGGTGGAGGGACATCCAGCTTACGTTTACTGGGACTCATGGGTACGGTGAACGTCAGGTTGGTCTGAAAAGTGGGGACGATGCCAGAAATGTGGCGCTCACGTTCTGCACTGGGAGTGCCAGGGATTTTTGTGCCACTGAGGTGGCGAGGGCGGCGAGGGGTCAGCGGTGCTGTGATGGGGCTAAAATTAGCTGGGCGGAAGCCAAATAGTGTGGGTGAGGGGGACGGCGCAGGTGAGAACGGTGACTGATTGGATACAGGTGAGAATGAGGGAGTGCAGGAGCGTGAGCTACCAAGTGAGACCAGCATATTTGCAGCCTCACACTCGTCAAAGTCAAAGCGCGACATGTCACGTGGCATATCTTGTGGTATAAGAGAAGTCATCACCAGACGTGGTCGAGAGTCCCCGCCACGGCTGCTGGCTTCGCTGCTGTCTCTTGAGTTGTCGTCCCAGTCATACTCGCTGCTGGTGCGTCCACCTAAACGGAGGTCAGGTGTGAGGGTGCCCGTGCTACTGGCGCCACTCCTGTCTCGGCCGACCCCACCTCCGGCTTCCATCTCTTTGGTGCGCATGGAGAGATGCCGCGAGCAGTAGCCACGCCTCTGCGACTCCTTTGAGCAGCCTTCACGTGAGCACAGTCTGCGCCATTGCTTGCCGTTAAACTTCTTCCGGATGCCTGTAGGAGTGCACACCACATCACCTTTTTTGTACTTCGGTTGAGCCGCCGTGAGGGGTGTGCGGGAACGTGATGAAGAGGACGAGGATCCGGAGCCACCCCCAGATGCACCATGCGAGTTGGAGCTGGGCGTCTTGTCCAGGGAGCCTCGAGAAGAGCTTGGGGGCAAGGGAGGAAGCTGGGATGTGGAGGAGATGACTGCCGCACCTGTTGCTGAATCCAGGCCCAGGAGCATAGGGGGGTGATTTGGGTGAGGAGCAAGGGGCAGGTGGGGTGCAATTGGGGTGCTGAGCCCTCTCACCACAGAAAGGTGAGGGCTGAGGTAGTTTGGTTTAGAAAGAATGGGCCGATGCTGAGACGGAGCCCCCAGAGCTTTGCTTCCCATGGCAGTGATGCCTCCATCCCTTAGCTGGCTAAGACAGCTGACTTCCAAGTCCACCCCATCTGGGGCGGACGAATAAGGAGGATGATGCTTTTGCCTCTCCCTCTCCCTTTCTCGATCTCTTTCCCTTTCTCTCTCTAAGTGCCTATGCAAGTCTCTTTCCTGATCCTTCTCTCTGTGATGTTCCCAGTCTCTGTTTGGGGCCACACTGAGTACAGATGTGATGGCAGTGTTAACAACAGAAGACGAAGAATGGGGTGAGGGGAAAGGTTGAAGCAAACTCTGAACAAACGTTGGCCTAGTTAGTTGAACTACCTCCTGCTCCACTTCCATGTCCTCTCTTTCGTCCCACTCTCTGTCTCTCACCCTTCTACCATCAATTCCTGGTTCTGCTGGTTGGGGCGGCTCTAGGTCCCAAGGAGGAACCAGGAGGCGAAGATTTTGTCGTGAAACCCAAATGGCCTGAGCCCTTCCGTCGTCTTCTACACCTCTCCTGTCCTTTCTCTCATCAGACCGATCCTCACGTAGCTGAACACGGTATGGGAAAGACACAGCTGGATGTGGATCTACTTGAGTGACTATACCTTCTCTGTACCACTGTTGCACTCCCTCACTGCCCTCGTCACTTCCTCCGAAGGGGATGCAGACTCGTGTGCCTATAGCCACCGGGGCCACACCGGGAGGTGACGCATCTAGAATAAGGTCAACAGAATCAGTAGCCACTCGAAATGGGTACTTGCATATGGTCTTTTCTCCATTTAGTTGCACCTCCATAATCCCATGCTCCTCGCTAACCCTCCGCACAACTCCAGTGCGAAACACACCAGACATTTCACGTCCCCGATCGTGAGGCCAGCCTTCCCCTGATCTGGGACCCTGTCGGGCCAGAACTCTCTGATTTTTGAGACCTTTGGCAAGAACCCCGGCTAGACCAGATGACAGGCTCTCCTGCGAGGACGTCGAAGTGCTATGTGCTTGTGGTTTTTGGGAGTTGGAGTGAGAATCGCGTCTTGAAGCTGTCACTTCCAAGTCAGCCGAGTGTTCGCTGGCTGTGTCGGTTGAAGAGCAACGCTGTGGGCTGGATGCGCTCGGCCCATTCCTGTCTCCGCACTCACCTGCAGTTCTACCTGTGGGCCCAGTTACATTGTTGTGTCCGTACCCAGTGATGTTGTCCTCAGCCAGCTGGCTTTGACCATGTAGGTCCGTGTGTGCAGCAGAGGCAGCTGGGCCCTGACTAGCACTACTTCCGTTATGAGAGCTGCTGCTGCTCTGTGGGGGTGTGCTGGGAGTGCTGGCGTTGCCATGGTTTCCGGCATAGTGCTCCGAGGTGTACTTCTTCTTGGGCACACGGGCCTTAAAAGTGGCCGTTTTGCGACTAGACGAAGGGTTGGGGCTGTTGCTGGCACTGGTCGTGCTACTGTTGCTGTCACTCTGTGTTCCGCCAGACTTGGAGCTCCCGGGGCATTCCTCCGTCTTCCCAAAATCCACAGCTATACTGAGGACCCCCTCCTTTTCCGGAGACCTGCTTCTTCTCAGTTGTCCTTCCTGTGATGAATCAGAATTTGAGGAGATATGTCTCTTGGGAGAGGTAGGTGAAATTTGTGGTTTTTCCTCTGTTTCTCTCTTCTCTTCCTGTGGGCTACTGTCCGCTGTCCTCCTCTTTACTCCCTTGGCGCGAGTGGATGGGGGCGACCGCCTTTCTTGCTTTTTAATGGGCTTCATCTTGTCTTGCTCTAAGAGAGTCTCTAATCCTCTTGATTTCCTGCAAGTCCCAGCCTATCAATATCTTCCACTCTGTTTCCCTCTTGCATCCCGCCCCTTCTCTTTTTCTTCTGTTCTTGTCCAAGCCTCTTCCTGTTTGCGCTGTCCTTTCCTTCTTAAATTAGAGCCTGCAATGAAACACAGAACACGAGATGGATCAGTTTGTAATACAGCACTACAATTCTCACACAGAGAATCAGGAGTATAGAAAACAGAATATACAACCAAAAACAAGTTAGTGCATAAAATAAAATTCTAAGTTTAGTGTCTAATCTCAT
This sequence comes from Puntigrus tetrazona, assembly GCF_018831695.1. Lineage (NCBI taxonomy): Eukaryota > Metazoa > Chordata > Actinopteri > Cypriniformes > Cyprinidae > Puntigrus > Puntigrus tetrazona. Next base: position 27,759,080 of record NC_056702.1, on the reverse strand, counting down.
CAAAACATCTTCATTAGTGTGAATTTATGTAACGTAGCCTTAAAAAGTGGATATAACACAACAAGAAAATCTGACAACGACAGAACACAAAGAAAAATACTTGCCCAGACAAGTCACACACACACTTTGGTTTTTTGGCTGGATCAGAGGAGGCGGGGGAATTCCTTGTTCAGTGGTATTTCTGTGACTCTAAGACTCTCTCTCACTCGCTCTTTCAAATGACCTTTTTGCATTTGTTACAGAGGCAATCCACCCCTACAGTCCTCACTTCCTGTCACAGCACTACAACATCTCAATGTACAATACTATCCTTACACATTACTACATACGCATTCTTTTCTCCTACCAAAACTCCCTTTTCTCTACCATCCAGACTTCTGTTTAAAGCCCATTTTAAAGCCTGCAGATATGTTATCAACATCAATGTTTGCATAAATATATTTAGACACTTGGATATACTTTCTACAACCCAGTTTAAATAAACACTACAGAATACATATAATTCAGTATAGTCAAATGACAATTATTTTAAGCTTTGAATATCTCAAAAACTGCATGCAGGTTATATGACTATAAAATACGACTGACTGGTTTTTATTAAATTATGGGTGTACATCTAATATATATATATTATGATTAAAGGTCAGAACATGAATGACCTCTTTTGATAAGCCAGTGCATGCTGCAATTGATGAAGATGTAACAGATCATTTTAGGTCCGCAATGCAAAACTGTCCCATTCTTGTGAGCAGAAACCACAGTAACCACACTGCCATTTGCACTGTAAGGCAAGTTTGCAGGCAATATGCAAATCTAAGATACGCAGTATATAACCTTCAATAAGAAAATTTCATCATAAAATAGTTTACTAAGACCTGCTATGACTTTTATTGCTCGGTCATGCAGGTGAGTAAAATTTTTAGGTCACTAAACTATTCTAGTGCATACAAGATAACACAAATAATGCAAATAATGACAGGTTCTATTTAAAAGGGCACCTAGTTTGGATTGTATTCTTACATCACTTTTTTGTAGTTTTTTTTTTAATACCTATTTCTGTATGGACTCACCACCACTAAAGTTATGTTTGTGCTTTTTTTCGATGTCGTGTTTATAAAATAAAGATATTCTATATTTTAGAAACACTATTAATTTAATATATTTTCATAGGTTTATAATTACATAATAATGAGTAGTTGTAACTGTCAACTCTGCATGACACATTGTGTCATGTGATGTCAACATGGCAACGCCCATAAGCGGCCGACCCCTTTCATATAGGGAATGTATATACCTTTAATGATTTTGTAACTCAAACCGTAGAGCATGGCACCAGCTACATCAAGGTTATGGGTTTGATTCCCAGCGAACGAACGAACTGATCAAATATACCTTGAATGCTGCATGAGTCACTTTGAACGAAACGTCTTCATAATGCATAACATAAAAAAAAATCTGTGTAAAAAAACCGGCAAAGAAAAAAATAAAGCTAATACGCGATGCACAAAATAGCCATTTAACTTTCTCGGCCTGCCCACCGCACTCACTGACCCTTCAAGTAATTATATCAACTCAATCTTATAATGACTCGCCGAATGCACAATGATAAATGTTCCCATGCAACACCAAGACTCCAGATAAACACAAATGGCATTAAACAAAGTAAAAGCTCTGTCTCCCGTCGACAATGGTGCCGCTGTCGTCGACTTGCGAAAGTTTTGCTGAGTAGTACACCGCCGTATCTGTGTCAAGCGCTTTTATTGGTCGTAGTGCCCTACTCTACGCTTACAACCACCTACGACACAGTCGAGTGGCGTAGGCCTCCTCCATAACACAAGGCCGCAGAGCAGTTTCCCGTCTCCCTAAGGCTTCCGAATCGAGGGCGACGGTGCCCATATTATTAAATATGAGGGGAAATAAAAACAAACAATCCTTCTCAAATGCGTGCGCCTATAGGGTGCGCATATGAAAACATCCGAATAAAATTTACTGAATGCAACTGAAAAGATATTATTAAAATATAGGCAAGTTTAAAGAACAAAACAATCGCGTTACCTCCATAAAAAAAAAAAAAAAAAAACTACGGATCTGAGCAGTGACAGTTCCTGAAAGGTAAAGGGATACGCAAAAGCAGTTTGTTGAAGCTGTAGCTGTTGTGTCACACAAATATTTTCAGGAAAAAAAAGTTTTTAGGCTGACTGTGCACCTCCACCCCTCCCTTTCAATGTGTGTGCATGTTAAAATGCTTACTCCGCCATTTTATACAATCCACTAAGAAAAATTAAACAAATGACGGCGAAACGTTGTGGCTGGATCCGCGACGTAAAGGGAAAACACAGCATTAAATATATAGGCAGATCACTGCAGTACTGCAGATGAAAGGTTTCAACTCACCCCGTGAATATTTACAGTGCCGTCGAAATGGTGTCGATGCGAAAACCAAGCCTAAAAAAACACGGAATCCCCGAGAAAGCTTTTGCAGAGAGTGTTTTTCTTCCGCAAATGAGAAAAAGTCCAGCCGTTGAGGTTCCAGGGTACTCTACAGTCGCAAAATGGTGAATGAAGCACTAAGCCTTGACAACCAGCGCCCTCAGCCAATCAGCATTCACAAAAGGGTACAGTAGCCTATCAGTACTCGGGTAGCTGTGATGAGGGCGGAGCCATCTGTCAAAGTCCCGTTGATCGACAGGCAGCTCGGACCAATCGCGCTATGGGAAAACAAGAAACAGCTGGTCGATCCTGAAGCGGCATCAGCCAATGGGACTCAAAGGGAGGGGCAACCGAGTAGGTGGGCAAAATCGACAATATTAACAATTTGCGATGTCTAACTGCTTTTGTAGTGTAGTTCAGCAAAACGGTTTTGCAGATGTGAAATAAAAGAGAAAATATGAGTGAATAAAACAAAAATAGCGAGGCAGTGATGTTAACAAAATGAATAAAACTTTCAGCAGTACTTTCGTGAATTGTAAGACTGCAAAAAGCCTAGTTGTTGGTTAAATAAAAGCGTACATCTTTTTTTTTTAATTAAGTCCTAAATTGTTTATTAACCTTTAGATGATGCAAAAAACAAACAATATTTTTTATTGTTTTCATGTAAACAGCACAAACATGCGTACACTTGCAATTGAGCGTCCTTCCTGTGTTTTTACGTTAACATCAGCTGTTGGAAAATCCCACTAAAAGCAGTGGCTGTCGAATAAAAGCATTGCGTTCAGTAACAAACGGGAAGGAATCTCGCTTCCAGCCCCAAGTACGCTTCATTCGATTTTGGCATCCAGAAAAGAAACCCACAAAATTAAAGCGGACGCAACAACTTCAGCGACTCCTCTTTCATTTTACACATTCTATACCTTCACGAATCCAGCCAATCGCGGAGCCCCGCTCAGGCTACTTATGACGTCGGCGGCCGTCTTGAGCCCGCCTCCCGCCGGCAGCGTCATCAAATCGACCCGTGATTGGTCAAGCTGCAGGGGTCTCCAGACCAATGACCAAGGCATGTGATGAGCTCATTATGCCTGTTGCCATCACTGCAACCAAACAGGAAGGCTTGCGAGAAAATTAAGTCTGAATTGAGGAATTGAAATGCACTGCCACAGAGTGCAGGCAGATATAGGTTCCTGCATTGCAAAATCAGTTTTAATGTGATCTTATCACTGTGGGTGGCCTGCTTTGAGCCACGTTTGGATAAATGTGTGGTATCAACGAATGCAAATGGTTGTGTGTGGAACTGCATACTATGGAGATGATCTGTTTATGCATCACGGCTCAGCTGGACCGCCACGCACTCTGCATGCAATTAAGACATGCAATGGAAAATTGCATAACGCGTACACACACACACACACACACACACACACACACACTTAAGCACTCAGTCATCCACGCAGAGACGGTAATCTCTTAGCACACACCACACCCTGTTCTGTTGTTCTGGTAAAGCTCCCCAGAAGTCCAATAGAGATACGTGAGCGCTTGAATGTCTTGTGTAAGGTTAACATTTAACTACGAGAAGAAAAAGTTATGTCAGCGCTCAAAGGCCAGTTTCGGCCTGACCTATAAAACAAAGTGAAAACGAAAGGGAAAGGCAGGCCGAAGTGTAGCAGAATTAGTCATAACGAAACTTTCAGGTTGACTGATACACACTTTGATGGGGATATTATGAAGTACAAAGAAAAGGTACGAGGCCTTCTGAAAAAAAAAGGGCCAATTTGAGTCTTTGACTCAAACAATGAGAAAAACAAACAACCGCTCTGCTCCGACTTCTACACAAACACTACCCACCACACTACTGTAAACTTTCTTTGGTAAGTATATACATATATGTATAAGTAAATTTATATATATATATATATATATATATATATATATATATATATATATATATATGTATATATATATATATATATATGTATATATGTATATATGTATGTATATATGTATGTGTATGTATATATGTATGTGTATGTATATATGTATGTATATGTATATATATATATATATATATATATATATGTGTATATATGTATATATGTATATATATGTATATATGTATATATATGTGTATATATGTATATATATATGTGTATATGTACATATACAGTATATATACATATATACATACATTATATATATATATTATATATATATATATATATATATATGAAGAGTTAATTTGCAAAAACAGATAATTCCTTTTTTTTCAAAAAACATCTTTTATGATATTATGTTTTGCTACTTTTATTTAACTACTTTTAATTAAAATTAATATTTAATTAATTGTAGAATATATATACATATATTTTTTTATTATTATATTTTATAACTATTTATTTAGGCTACAGAATAATTCGCTATACAACTGCATTATCTCTTTAGTATTTTTGGTTTCTTTTTGGATCTATTTAAGAGAGTCAAAAGCCTGTCAGCGTCAGTCAATCGATACCAATGGCACAGATACGCACACAAACAATCACAATCAGAGACAAATTAGGCCTCCTTATTACAACCAACCTCTGGCTCATAGTGCCCAATTTTCCAGCAAAACTTAACCTTTGACCTACCCTAACCAGGTCAACGAGTCCTCACAGCAAGTGTCCAGGCTTCACTGTCACTCAAGCAGTGTGTGACTCTGACTCCTCCACCCCCTGCTCTTTTGTAAAACATTTCAGTATTTCTGGGTGAAGAAAGCAAGCAGGTGTAAAGTTAATAATAATAATAAAAAAAAACCTTCTGTTAATATTTGTTTTATGTATTAAAATTTGTTCGAATTGTGGCTAGTGGAACACTAATATTACCCATTTCATAAATAATAATTGTTTAAAACCTGAAAAAATATGAATAATAATGTATTATGGGGAATTCAGTGGTTTGATTCGTTCAGTTCTGTAGTTGTCTCATAAACATATTCATCCACACACACACACACACACACAAAGTATTTTACTTTAAGTTTTTACTAGTTGTTATAAATTACAGGATGTTACATCCATACAATAAAATAATTTCTTTAAAAAGTGCCTTAAATAGCAGAAAATCATAATTTATTCTTGTCCAAATTAGTCAGTGTATTTTTTCCATCAAGTATCAATGTGCAATCAAAATATTTTATAGTACTTTTCTTTTGGCAACATTTTGTTCATTTTATTTATAAAAACCATACATAGTTAATTCTAAAAATTAAATTTAAATTACTTATAATTTTTTCTTAGAAAAATGTGTCCATAAATCTTGTGCTACAGGTCTTTTAATCATGTTTTCAAAAGTGTCAGTGTTTTCAGCAAGTGGAGTTTATACATACACATATATACATATACATATATATATACACATATATATATATATATATATATATATATATATATATATATATATATATATATATATATATATATATATATATATATATATATATATATATATATATATATATGTATATATATATATATATATATATATATATATATATATATATATATATATATATATATATATATATATATATATGTATATATATATATATATATATATATATATATATATATATATATATATATATATGTGTGTGTGTATATATATATATATATATATATATATGTGTGTGTGTGTGTGTGTGTATATATATATATATATATATATATATATGTGTGTGTGTGTGTGTATATATATATATATATATATATATATATATATATATATATATATATATATATATATATATATACACACCTTGTTGACTAATTTGCTTTCAATTATTATGTTAAAGTTTGGTTTAATGTGTAAACTGATATTTTAAGAGCGCTTCATACTAACACATTAACACATTGGCCTCCTGACATGAAGACTGGACTGAAAGATAAGGAGCTTCATTTTTACTCCGAGGAGATATGAACATGAGCTCAGAGGTGACCCGTTTCTGCACCACCAGCGGCGTCAAACGGAATCGCAAAAATAATAATTATGACTGACTTCCAGACTTCGCTCATTAAACCAGAACTAAAACGACACTACGCCTTTAAGAGCCTCGAGAACCGCTTCTAAACAAAAGTGAACGGTGGAGATATTTCGGCAGCAGAGGGCGCCGTTTTACAAAGAATTGCAAGTGGATACAATTCTCCAGTTTCGAGTTCTCTTCTGCGCTCTTAACCACGTCCAGTCCGGCGGAGGAAATGATTTCAGTGCGTCTAAAACGAAAGACGCCGCCTGGTTTGTGGGGGAATGTGAGTGTTAACGGTCTCCCTGCGGTGTGCGTTTCCAGTTCATTAGGAAAGCAAATCCTGATTTTGCATCTCGCTTCACCTCAAACAGGATCTGGAATAACAGCCCTTGCTCTTTTGTGTTTGAAACTGAAACTACCGAAGCATAACGTGAAAAGACCTTAAATGTGTGTGTGTGTGTGTGTGTGTGTGTGTGTGTGTGTGTGTGTGTAGCAACATTTTGAATCCCTGTCCCAACCAGTCCCAAAACACCATTGTATTACTGTGATATATTAATGTAGTACCATACCAAATAAAACACCTGCCATTCTATTCTAGTTTAATGATTTAAGCATGTTATTAGTTTTAAATGATTAGGGTTTGAGGTTCAATAGACAGCGTAGTGAAAATATCATATACTTTGAAATTAAAGTGCATTTTAGTTGTATTTGTTTACAAGGTCCCATCAACGGAGAACAATTCGGAGAAGATGCAAATAAAGGACAAGAACCCGGATCCGCTTTTACCTGTTTTAATGAACCCTGATTACAGTTTTAATTACAAGAGCAAAAGAAACCACATGAGAAACTAAAGTATACATGGTTCCTTGTAACGTCAAGTTTTGTCTCTCTTTACAAAGTATTACATAACCGTTGAGAGACAGATGGAAAGCTTTAAGAAAGAAGCAAAAGGAGAAAGACCTTGAACACAAAGAAATAATTGTCTTTTTCTTACATCATCCCCTTAAAATGGAAAATATATATTTATATATGTACACAACCAAAAACAAAAAGATGAAATAAAAATGTGATCGCATAATATCACCCTCCCTCTTTACCTGGTTTTTTTAATTACAACTAAAAACCAGCAATAATACAAAGCCAGAGCACTTTTATATCACGGTATCAAAGAGGGTAGAGGAATACGCTTTATTAAAATGTTCATCTCGACAGGTTAAAATCCAGGTAAGGGGTACAAACGAAATACCAGCAATAATTTCAACATTAAAAATGATAAATGGTAATATAAACAAAAAAAGGTATAATAAAACAGCACTGCTTATATTGAATAAAGAGCGAGAGGAAAAAGTATTTTCTAACAAATAAGGCAGCTGTCAGTTAAAATACAGATACTGAACCGGTGTAAGGCCGCCAAACAAACTCCAAAAAAGTAAATAGAGGAAAGAAAAATGAGTGTTAAGTGTGTCAGGTCCTATACTTCCTCCTTAGGTGAGGGCTAAGAGGCTGAATATCCACTTTCTATTTGTCAGTTCGGTGAAGTGAGGTCCCTTTCTCCAGGTCGTCATTGACTACGAAGTCCCTGCATTTTGCTACAAATGGAGCCGGCCGTAGCCAAACAGTAAGCCAAATAGGATGTGTTACCTGTTCGATCTCGATCATCGTAGGTAAAGAGCAGCCTCCTACAACTAAAACACTGCAGAGAGACTGAGACGGAGAACGCAAATGCGACGGGTCGTGTTAAAACTATACGTAGACCTTACAAGGCCGAGGACAGCTGTGCCATTCAGGGTTCTCAAAGACTGGTCAGTTGTGTTTAACTTTGTCTAGAACAACACTTTTCTTTCGCAATAAAGCACTGCAGGGCCCTGAAACTAAACATCCCGCTGACGTAGCTTTACCATATAGATTTCCCTCCTGAAATATAATTTGTATCAAAACCAGCGTTTGTTCTTTTATCAAATATATACGACTATCGTGCAATAAAGTGAGAATATATGGACTCTAAATGCAAATCTTATTTAGGATAGTTTCTTCTAAGGTACAAAACTAAATAAGGCATAAAAGCAGTGTTTGAGGTCGTGTTTCTAAGGCCTCTCCTGTATTTGAGTTTGTACGTGTCGATAAAGCAACCCATTGAAAAGCACTGGGCGGTCAGTCTTCCGTAAAAAGGCACAAATGTTTGTTCATTTGAAGGCTTTATATTCAAAGATTACCTGTTGGATAGGAAAGGGGTGTGGGGTGGTATGCCTGAGATTTACCGTCAACAAACCAAGAAGATTTGCGTTCTTTACAAAACGACAGGGTGTACAGGATTGTTTAAGTGGTTTTAGGGTGGATTACAAAGCTAAAACCAAAAAGCGCCCTCTGATACGTTGCCCCAATGTTCCTATTACGTTCCCTCAAGGTTAAAACTGCATTATAAAAAAATAAATAAATACGTTGGAGAAGGAATAATCATACGTGATCTACAATTTGTCATCCAGCTGGTGTTCATGGACTTACATATATAAAACGGATCCCCCAATGTATATATACACACGTGTTAAGATGCGTTAAGAGGTTGTCGAGTGGTCCCGTCAGCCGGCGGAGCTTGCTGAACAGCTAGGAAAGTTGGTGTCCGGAGCCGGCAGTGAAGGCTGATAGCACGCTAGCGTTATTGGCTCTGAAGGCAGTGACATGAAGAGTCTGGTTTGAGAGCGAAAGTCAAGCTGGTTCTGCAAAAAGTCTGGGACTTTAATCTTAGTAAGCAAAAAAAAAAAAAAAAAAGTGTCTGTAATCGCAAAGTCTGAGAACTTGAGTCCGAGGTGGTGCCAGCATCCTTCCTGCATTTTTCACTTCATCCAAGAGTGTCTATTTAAATAAAATGTCCACTTGCCTGTGACCATATGACAAAATTTTATGGGCATAAATGACAAGACAAAAAAAAAAGAAAAAAAAAAAAAAAAAGAAAGCATCATAGGGAAAAGATCCCATATTTTACAGGGGTGCATCAATGTCCGGTTTAGGCACTTCTGTAATCTCTTGATTTACCAAAAAAAAAATAAAAAATATTGGGGTTGATCCCTACATCCTAACGGAGAGCTTCTTGGGGAGAGAAAAAGTGTCCAAGAATACTAGTGGGATGATGTTAGTCTAACACAGCAAACAAGAAGGAATGGGTTCGGTAAGCAAGGGGCTCTGGCTAAACTTGGGAAAGGGGCCTTGTTACTTAAAATGCATTTAAAAAGTCAGTATTAATAATTTTTAGTGTTGCAACATTTTGAAGTGAGTGAACCTGCATGTAAAGAAGTTTAAAAGATGGTTTGGACATCCAAACATGCTGAATGGGTGGTCTTCACGTAACTTCTGAGAGCAACAGTTACCTTCAGCCCTTAAGGAGGACATCTCTGTGTTGGTAAGTTTGTGTTTGTCTTCTTCAGCAAACGTTGTTTTCTAATGACAGCTGTGCTGTGGCTCGCTGCAGCTCAGAGCTCACCCTCCTCTGGCCCGTCCCTAGAGGTGCAGCCAAAGTCTCCGGACTCTTCCTCTCTCCATTTTCTTCCCCTAGTTTAGGCTCCATATCCTGGCTAAGTTCTTCCCTCTCTGCCCTGCTCTTCTTGTCCTCAGCCTCTTCGGTTCCCGCCTCCATTCGCTGGTCCTCACTCCAGCGACGTTTAAAACGCAGCTTCAGAGGGATGCAGCGCGTACCCCCGGGGCTAATGGGAGCGCCCTGAACCAGGTTTAGCTCTCGGGGTTCTGCTTTAAGACCTAAAAGATTTACCCCAAGCCCTGAGGTAGGGGCAGCTGGGGTCTTGAAGACATCTTCCTCGAGATCATCATCATCAGTCATGCGATCGTGGTTGGGTGGAGGGGCGAGGCCACCATTGGTATGGGGAGGGGAAAAGACATCACATTCATCGTCTTCTTGCTCCTCCTCACTAATGTCGGTGACCTCAACTTCTTCCTCCGACTCCATGTCTGAGATAGGCTCAACCTACAGAAGAAAGCAAAATGAGCATTACGGAAAACCGTTTTCATTCTCAAAAGAGATACAGTGTGGATTTTTATAAAGCTGAACATACCTTGATCTTTGGTGGTCCAGCTGGGGTTGAGTTGTTGGTCATCATTCCAGATGAAGCAGAGTTTGAGGCTGAACCAGGCTCCCCGCTGTAAGAGAAGGAAGCAACAGCGCTTCCAGAATTTGCTCCTGTCAGGTTTGGCCCTTCTCTCTGTTTGCGCCCCAGCGGTGGTGGCTGCAACTTAAACTTGAACGGAGATAGATGAGGCTCCTCAGCCTGATGGTGCAGAGGGTGACTTGACAGGTGTGGACCTACACCCGCTGGTGCTCCTAGTCCCTTGTCTGGGCGCTGAGGCTGGGGGATGACGATATTGGGATAGTGCAAGAACGCACGGGGACTCAAATGATAGTTGTAGACACTCTGAGTGTGAGCTTGCAGGTAACGCTTCATGTCTTCTGGATTGAACGAGAAGTGGGAGCCCAGCATGGGTGACAGGGATGGAGAAGGTGTGTAGGCCATGTGAGATGTAGGGGTCATGGAGAGAGCTGGAGAAAGAGCAGGAGCCAGCAAGCCTCCAGGGCCTGGGAGGGGGGACACTGGGAATGGAGACAAGGGTTCGGGGTGGACCCTGTGTGGGGGAGCATGGGGCCCGCTCCTGGGGAGCCCAGTTGGGTTGGGAGGTGCACCGTAGACACGGAACAATGAATCGTGGGACAGGCGCGGATGGAGCAGGTTTCTGAAGGCACGGTCGGCCGGGCGCTCATCACCGGGAGCTAGGCCAGTTTCCTCAAGCTCCGAGTTGGTGGAGGTGCCATCGCTGCAGTCGGAGACGGAGCCACGAGCTATGCGCCGAGGCACAGCACTGAAGACACCGGGACTACGCAGTTCCTCACTGGGAGAAAGGACGTCTGATGGCGTGGATGGAGGGAAGCGGAAATGAGTGCTTACACCTGATGGGACAGGCGGTGCACTTTGTGGAACACCAGAACCTATGAGAAAGGTTGAGAAAGTTTAATAATTGTTGTACTTTGCAAAAATTAAATGGCTTGGTTTCAGAAAGACTGAGTTTAAGAAGCGAGGGTCTTCACCTGCAGAGCCCATGTCAATAAACGGATAGTTGACCAGAACCAGCTTGTTGAAGTTGAACTTGTAGGTGAATCTTTTCCCTTTGGTCTTGTGCAAGATCCTTTTGTTGTAGTAGTATCTGCGGAGACAGTGTTGGCATGGTTACACAGTTGCCAAGCCATTATTATTAGGAGTCATAGTTGGTTGAAGGCCGCCCATTTTTATGTATTTGACATTCTTGTACTTGTTTAACTTTTCAAAGGCAATGACCAATTCAGAGATGGAAGTTACAACAATTTGCACATTTAATCAAAAACAGAGTGACTGGTTTTTGAACACAAAGTATAGTTCTCTTGCAATAAAAGATTGACCAAAAGTGTAAAATCTTTTGCTGAGACTGAAAGCCTGGGACAAATAATTAATTTTAAACATATCGGTTAAAAAAAAATGTGTGTAGCCAAAATGTCTCTGATCATTTGCAGCACCTGTCAGGAAACCAAATGTCAGACCAGCGAGAAAAACCAAAACATTTCCAGTTAAAGCCTGACGTAATTTTTTGTTAAGGAGCGCTGAAAGTTATTATATATAACACACGTTAAATTCTTCCATACATGAAAGGATTCAGCCAACTAGATTTAGATATGTGCAGAGCAGATACGTGACTTCATGGCTATTTGAAGCTTCAGATGTTAAGATGATTTATGGGTTCAATGTGTTTAATTAAGATGTCACTGAGAATGCAGAGTGTGTACATGTGTGAGAAGACATGATTGTGATATACAATGATGTGTGAATTAGGGCACCAAGAAGTTCACAGGCACATACACAACCAACAGAAAAAAGGGCACATACATAACACTTGCACATGCACAACTCTTTGAAGTGCATTTGAACTTCAAAAGAGCACAAGAACTCTTAAGCGTGTCTGTATTTGCACACGCGTGTTGAGCAGACATTGACATACATGCAGTACATATGGCGATCTGAATGGCCTTTTGTTTACTTTCACTAAGCTTAACACGAATGACATCCATTCTGAAAACCGCGGTCTTGTTATATGATGACGAGTGTGTACATGTTGTTTTGCATTGTCTGTTGGCCTGCAGTATGTTCATTTTCAACAGCTCAACAATGAGACGCCTGTGCAGCCTGGAGTCTGTCTGAATGGTGTTTGAAATTTAGGGAACACGTGCAACCTCTTAGGTATGGAAGAAAAGAAAGGAGAGAGGCAGAGAGAGAGAGAGAGAGAGAGAGAGAGAGATTTACTGGTGGTAAACTGGGTTAAACTAAACTGAAAGTACTGTTATTGGTTGCTGATGAAAGCACAATGAAATTAGCCAAACATGATATCTGTCCATCTCTTAAATTAACATTTATAGACTAGTTAAGTGTTCCACAAAAGGTGATGACATTTTGTTTGTGGGCAGAGCCTATCTGTTGACATAAAATGACAGTTTTCAAGTAACAGTCTATGGAAGGCATGACATAAAAAGAATAAAAAGTGCCAATTTAAGTTTAGATTTAAAATTCTCACAATTCTGAAAAGGAAAAACAACTCATTCTGTCTTTTCCCGTTTATATCCTTGATTCTGGCTTACCTCCTGCAGAACTGACAAAATCATTATTGTTAAAGTCTGAAACTATGATATAAACTTGCATTTGATGGGGAAAAATGCAGAAGTGTGAGACAAAATAAATAAAAAATTTTACAAGACTGGTTGTTAGTAACAGGTTTAAACGGTAAATCAACTACAACTGTAGGGCTAATGCAATGTGTCCCCTATGAACTGTATGAGTGAATATTTTGTAGATATTTTCCATTTTGTTTATATCCAAAAGGCACAACATTTTTTTTCTCTCTTATTCAATTAATACAACCATTTCCCTCCACTTGTTAACAGTGTTCATCTGCCACCACTAAGCCTGTGGAGATGCAAATTACATAACTGTGATGTCTACTTGCAGCTGATGTATTCAAAACACTTAAAATGCAATGTATTGCCAAGTTTTGAGTCAAGAATTTGCAAAACAATTTAGATAAAACACTAAAATGTAGTACTTAAGGATAGCCATTTGAGGGAAAAAAAAAAAAAAAGTGAAAAAAAAAAAAAAAAAACATAGTAACATTTATGTTCGCCTGAATGAAAATACAAAGCATGAAAGATGTGTTAAATTTTAGAAACACCGGACAATCAAATTTTAAAGAAATTTGACGAGCGCAAGTACGGAGCCCCGAACTTTACAATAACGCAAATGAAGAACATTAGCTTCAACAGAGCATGAAAAAGTCAATATGAGGTCACTGTAAAATGTGTGTGCATGCTCTTTTGGAGTTAACTTAAGAGGGCATGTTTTGTGTCCTCCACATGTGTTGAACAGAGGCGAGCTCTCTAGTGTTTCTCAGAAGTCACTGAGGAACTTTCTGCTTTACATCTGAACTGTACACAGCCTTCTGATGCCTTTCTTCTTTCCCCTCCCTTCCCCTTCCATTCATATGTCCATATTTCTCTTTGAGAAATGAAAGAGTTCTCGGAAGTGGAGGACGCACACTAGCCCTGTAAGTGATGGCTGATGAGCGCTAAGTGGGCTTGATTATTCTGGGATGGTAAAGGCAGGTTCAGCAGGTTTGAGTGGGCATCCGCGGGTTGCCATGACAACCAGTCCAAAGCATTGAATAACACGAAGAGACAGACAAACAGGCAACTGGACAGATTGCGAATGACAGACGAGGACAGAAAAAGGCAAAGGCAGAAAAAAAAATGGTATACGGTGAGGAACAGAAAGACGAGCAATGCATAGGTGTTGTTGACGAACAAAAAGTCGATCCAAGAACAAAAGCATATGAAATTGACTTGACATCTAATTTTAAGTTAGCATAAATATGCATCATCAGTCTGGCTGTTAGCATTTTGATAACAGTCTACTTTTATGCTAACATATCAAATTTCCACTAAACAATTAAATATGCAGTATGTATCTGATATTTATTGTTATAGAGTGTGTCTGCCCATTGTCATGCTAGCATGCTATCTCAAATTGTCATGTTGTCAAAAGTGATAAGGCCCATTCACACCAAGAATTTTAATGCTAACTACATGATATCTGGAATCACTAATTCTATGACAATAGCAGCATCATTAATTTTGTAACAATAATGAAATATTATTCCTGGAATCACTTTTTTGACTGCATGAGTATTCAAAATGGAATACATCATAATGTTATCGTGCATTGGTGTGAGCGATAATACAGTTAGCACTGCTGGCGTGAACAGGCTCCTACGCTCTTAAACACCAAAAATGTATGTATAATTCACATGTTTCTCGACACCATTTTTGCTCAAATATTAACTGAGATCCTTCTGGAATTGCCTAAGATCTAAAAAGTTGGCCAAAAGCATCTAGAGCAGTCACTGCATCAGTAAAGTGTTTATCAATGTTGTCTAGGTAGGCAGCTCCCTTGGTTGTCAAAGGTACTCTGATGCATGTTTTCATCAGCAAAGACACAGTGGGTGACATACTATGATAAAAAAAAAAAAGGTGTTAGTAAGTAGATGCATTCTTCACCTGAGCGCTCGGCTGAGCTTGTCATAATTCATCTGGGGCTTGCACTTGCGGGCGCCCCACAGTCGTGCCACCTCGTCCGGGTCTTTGATGACGAATTCGCCATAATCCCCCTGCCAGGCGATGACATCATGGTACTCCTCCTTCCGCAGCAGCTCCAGGATGAAGTGCCAGAGCTGGATCTGTCTGGAACCAGGACTCGACTCCGGCTTGTAGGCCCAGTCTGGGAAGGCAAACCCTATAGGTCAGACATAAAACACACTTGAGAGCATTGCCACTTTGATGCAATCTGGCCAGTGAGGGCATGTTTCACCACATCTTATCTCGATTAATAAGAGGTTGTATTACCTCCGCTGACTATTAAAATGACATTAAGCCAAGGGAACGATGCGATTGCAAGGCTGTAGGCCTTTACGCAGACTCTCTCTCTGGATTTTAGTCTGGTTAAAAGTTTTGTTTGCAATTCCTATTTATCTCTCAATCACCTCCAAGTCTGAATAAGTTGTAAGAAATGCCTTAGCGTCTAGTTAACGAGCGCTTCGATCCAGAATCCTTGAGGCAGCAGTCAAAATAACACTCACATACACACAACACAGATGGTACGCAGGCTCTACTTTTAGACGCAATACTTTCAGAAAAAGAAGCAGGAGGCCGCTGGAGGCGAGACAAAAACACGGCCGTGACTTTAATGGTCTTTTGTCTCATTACAGGAACTGTTTGTGCTTTGAGACATTAACACGGACAGACGGTTACACAACATGCTAAGTGACAGACCTATTACGAATCCATGCACAGTGCTGAGTCAACGTGACATCGTGAGACGGCGGAAGAGCTCCTTGAAAAACACCTGAGAACGTTAGCCTTCTGCGCACTTGGACGAGTGCACAGAGAAAAGAGAAAAAAAAAAAAAAAAGAGCAAAGTCTACAGACTCAACCCGAACGAGGTGAAGTATTTCTGCTGGCTCTAAATTAGACACAATGTCCTATTAGGAAAGAAAACACAAAATCAGAGCAAATAACAATGAACCGAGATTCTATCTCTCGGGTGCGCTGTGTCAGGTGGGAACGACCGAAAATAACAGCATAATTCCCACACTCGCACACAAAAGAGTAAGAGAGGGTCTTGGCGCACGACGTGTTGTTGTGCTCACTGGAATGCCCCTTTCAGACGGTTTAGAGCTTGGCTGCAAATAAAGCCTATCGCCGTGTTAGGCAGCGAACGCAGAACAGCTCAGCATTACCACCACCGCCAACCGCACACATGTGCTGCGGGGACCCACGCTGCGCAGGGGGGCGGCAAGATGACTTGGACACCGTGGGCTGGTACTAACTGTCCATGACAACTGCTGAACAGTCGGCAATGTGGCTTGACTCATGATTGAGATGTTTGGTTGAGAGATCTGGCAGATCGGAGATGTAAAACTCACTTGAACCACTGAAAAGCAGCAGGCCGGTTCCATTTCTTGAGGTAAACAACACAGTCATATGAGCAACAAGTCAGTGAATATCCTGAATTTAAGATAAGTTTCACAAGCATTGAAGGGCTAGCTCACGCCCGTTTTATCTGCCTTCGAAGCATCCTAGGCGTATGTGACGTTCTTCTTTCAGACAAATCCAATTGTCCAACTGTCCAGACCCCTCCAAGCTTTTCCATGGCTATATACACTTCGGAAGACATTAAATAAAGTATGTGCTTTCATAATAAATCGCTCGGGGGTGAATAAAGGCCTCCTGTTGTGAATTCATGCATTTTTGTAAGAAGTATCCCTGGTAATATCCAAGACAAATATCATGAATTCGCTACAGGATGCTGTGTGATGGACGTTTTATTACGCACGTCTGCCCTTTATTTAACGTGTTTTGGACTATTAAAAGGAAACACCCTCCCACTGCAGTGACAGAGCTTAGAAGTTCAAGGACAATTTTTTTATATAACTCCCATTGGATTCGTCTGAAAGAAGAAAGTCACATACCCAGAATGCCTTAATGGTGAGTAAAATTTTCATTTTTGGGTGAGCTATCCCTTTAATGAGATAAATTTAGTTCATGTATAAAGTAATGGTAACTTGCAGCTCCGTAAGTGAGTCATATGTTGATTCAGTAACCACTTGACAAGTTCATTCAGTGCAAGTGATTCAGACCAGCTCATAAGTTATTGAGTTATTTACTCATGAATCACACAATGATTCTGATTCCAGCTAATAAAGAGACATTCAACCGTGAATGGACTACACAGGTACATTAAAAAAATCCAGTTCATTTGCTATTGAATCAAGATGCATTTTTCAGTAAAAACACACAAATTTGCAACTGGAGTAAAACTCAAAGACTTGATTCCTTTTGCTGTGCGTTAAAGAATCAGCTGGAAACCCTGGAAGAAATGCACCAGAAGATATACTAAAATAAAAAAGATTTCACCCCACCGATCGGGCCTGTAATTTTGGCACCTTTTTCCAAAGGGGTTTATAGGAACACGACTTCACAAAGTCTCCTCGTCATTCATGGCAGTTTTACAAAGACATGTCACATTAAACGGCTCATATATGATTAGCTGTGTGTTTGTGGGACCAGACCTCCACCGAGCGAGTGGGCACACAGAAACACAAAGCATCCCACAGCGTGTACGCGTCAGCGCTGACTCACGGAGTATGCGTGAGTGTATTTGTCATTCAGCTTTCACAAGAAGTGCGCCTTTTCCCTCCACTCTCATACCTTTTTCTCTCTCTTGTGCGTTGGGTCCCTGGCTCCCACACCATCTCCTAGCAACAAGACACTTTAGTGCTATAAATACACGTATAGCAGAGAAAAAAACCTGAATGCAATTAATCAATTAATGGAAGCAAAACGCACAAGCTAAAATATCAAAGTACATTTGATTCTGATAAATAAATGGGGATTAAAGGGACCGCTTCCCCAAATATGAAAATTCATTCATGTTTCAAACCCGCATGACTCTTTCTTATTTAAAACACACACAAAAAAAAAACAACAACTGTAAACTTCAAAACAACTTTAGAACCTACTGACTCTTGAATGAAGGAAATTGTGCTGATATTTTTTGGAGCTGTATGGACAAAAACCTTCAAAATACCTACTGAAAAGGTTTGAAATGACAAGAATGACTTTCATATAATATATATATATATATATATATATATATATATATTCTTTGCTGTGCTGAACACAAATAAAATATATTTTGAAGAAAGTTTTTAAAAATTTTAAAAAGTTTTTTTTCCTACTATGAAAGTCAGTGGTGACCCAAAACAAAACTTTCTTCAAATTATCTTAAGAAATTCATACAGATTTGGATTTTGGGGGAACTATTCCTTTAAAACATGCGCTCGGGGGTTTGCGCGATAAAAGTGACGTTTTCTCAAAAAGAACAAAGAAAAAAGCCGCAATTGGCAATACGGTGACGATCAACAGGTAGACGTCCCTTAATACGAAGAGACATAAAATAAACCCCAGACGAGGGTTAAATGTCAGACTCCGGGGAAGGCAGAGGAATTACTTTACAAGAAACCGCTCTGAGGTACTTTCAAACAAACCAGTGTTCCATAATACGCTCTTTTTTTTCTTCTTCTCTTCTCTCCACAAGCCCACAAGACAACTTAGCACGTGCACACAAACAGGCTCAATCAAAGCGCAATAACAGCTAAAACAGGCACGTCCCCTGGTGTCTGTGGGTTCTGCTGGGACTGCTGTTTCTCTGACGGTTACTGTCACTAATGGGTATGGAGTCAGGAGACCGCCAGACGAAACCCTCGCTTGACAGGGCCCTGTGCACACTCTTACAAAAACAATATGACATAAGCCTTACATGATAGCACCTGTACAAACTGTCCCGGCACGAACAAACAAACCGACTGACGAACATCTGACCGAACATTACACGCAACTTGGAGGAAATTGGACGCTAATATCCGCCTCGGTACCGCTCTTTTGCCATTTGTGTGCGTAAAGTCTCTAAAAACGGCACCTATTGCCGTCGTCTCTGTTTGCGATTAGCGTTCAGCTGCAACAGCTTTCTTTTTTTTATGGCGAGGCCGTGACGCAAGTACGAAAAAGAAAACAAAAACGCCGTCCTCTGCGTCTCTGGTCTGTATTTAAAGGCTCAGAAATGTTTAGGGCCCCCGCGCTCATTCGTTCTGTTTCTCTCCATCTCTCCCCCACTTCCCTCCCTTCCTCCTATTCTTTGTGGGCTCTATATTTAGGCAGAGGAAAAGGTCGTTCTCCATCTACTAATGATGGTGGCGACAGGAAAAAAAAAAAAGGGTACGAGTGAGTGCCAGCGTGAATGTGTGCAGGATGAGTAATACAAAAGAACCACGAGCGGCTCTGCTGCCTAAATGTTCGGCTTACAATCGGCCGCCTTGAAAAATACCGACGGCCGATTGATATGGGGCACGTTGGCGTCGGTCCGAGTACGTTCGGCAGTTGGTTGCACTGATCCGAGCTGCGTGGAATGAGTCAGTGTTGTTTTGCGTTAATGAGAACGCCCCCGACAAAAAAAAACAAAATAAAACACAACAAAACCCTGCGACTGCATGTTTGTGTGTTTCACATTCTCTCGGGGCGATATAGATCTCACCTTCTTATTTGCGTTAGGACGACTCATCCGGGTGATACCTGGGCGCTTTGTTTAGATAAACAGAAATCGGTCGTATAACAGTGACATAACTACTCAGCTGTCAATATAGCTTGGTGCTATGAGAAATATTTATGACATACGCAATGTTATTTTGTTATCGGTTGTAAAGTTGTGATGATTAACACTTCTACCAGCGGTTTTGCGCCTGCCGTTGGTCACAAATTACATGGAAGTGTAAAGGCTGCTATTTATTGTAGCGTCTCTGATTTAAACCTCTAGAATGTAAAAAAAAAATGCCGGCGTCGTTTGAGGAGTTGTGATTCATTTAATTTGCTCAAACGAATCACCGATTCGGCCACTTGTTTGCATCATCACACAAAAATATAATTAGCAAACAATCTATTTAGGGAACAATACGATTTTCACTCATTTAACGACTTAATGGTTTAAAGGCTTTTCAGCAAAGGCTGTTTGGTCAAACTTACGGTTTTTGAAATTGGGGAAAAAAAAAAAAAAAACTTTGTACTAAACTATACAAATAAAAATGGAAAATAAATAAAATAAAAAAGGCAAAAATAAATACAAATACAAATACCCACTGCCATTAGAATAGAAGAACATTGAGAAAAAAAATAACTAGAATAGTAATCATTTTTTTGTTTTGATTCATGTTTTTTTAGCTGTATTAATGCCAATAAACGTTAGTATTGTGTATTGACGATAGTCAGAGATTTTGGCTTTGTTGATAGTCAAGACGATATTATGCTCATTCTCCTATTAAATGTATACTACTATTATTATTATAATTAATATTAGGTGGTCTATTAATATTGGGCTATTATAATCGAACTGCCCCGCTTTTCAACTCATCGTCGTACAGACAAGCAAATGAGGCTTCTCCTCCTCACTGGAAATGGACAACAAAACTGAACTGCAGGGCCATAAACCTTTATTTACAAATGATGTCAAGAGTGCTAAGAGAGACATCTTTTGTTTAGCAGCTATGAATGAACATGACAAAACTGCATTACAGCACATTAACAAATAAAACATTGACGCTTCTTCTTCTTCATTGTTACAATAAACAAATATGCAGTTAGTAAGTTGTCGGTCTGAAACGGGGCTCGTCGTGGGGAGCGCGGTCCGGAGCGCTGTATGACTTATGTATCCGTTTTTCTTAACTCCAAGAAATACCAACTTAGGCTATCTGAAAATACTTGTTCATTTTTGTTGATAACTTCCGCGCGAATGCGGCAAACTTATAACTGCAGGACGAGCGGTCCTAATAGCGATGTATGACTGCTGTATATGAATATATGAACTAGCTGCTTTAAATATTTAACATGTCAAGTTTTTCAGTTTGTTTGAAAGTATATTAGTTTGTTATGGGTGCTTCTGGCTCTCATGACTTAAAATCCTCAAATAGTTCTAAAATAGCCTGTGACGAGCCACTGATGCACGATAGTGTCGTTTATCTGCAATCTCACAGGCTGACGATATGAAAAATGACCATATCGCCCAACCCTAACGGCCATTCACACCAAGGATAACTGTTACGCTATAATTTTTATTTAATAATTTAATCACAGTATAATTAAATCGTAGTATAAACACTCACTCCAAGACATTTTCCAACTGAAGAATGATACAAATACAACCAATCAGAAGCTGATCAGAGCTTGAGCATAGAAACAATATCATCCGTTGGTGTGGATGCTAAAATACTTTCAATAAATAGTTAGGAATTCTAGAACGGTTAAAAACGTTCAGGCACACAGAGCGGAATAAAGGTGTTTGTTTGTGTTTAACATTATTCCACCTATGGCTATTTTCGTGGCGAGAAACCATGTTTATATCCAAAACTGTATTTGGCTAAACTGTGTTAAAACCCTCTTCGGAACTGAATAATAAAATGTCCTCAGTGGGTTGAAACCAGCCCAATCTAATAAAACGAGCTTAATAGATAAAAGGCATTCGACAGAAAGAACACGTTGGAGGATCTTCCCCTAGTTAGTATTAAAAACTTGTGTCCAGTTCTACAGCGGGTATAAACGATCTCACATCGGCTGCAGGATAAGCTGACCATTGGACGATAGGCAGGCAGGCAGACAGAGAAAGGGGAGGATATGGAGAGAGCCAGTCAACCAGAAAGAGAGAACAAACACTCAGGTTGAGAGGAGAGGATCAAAGCGTCGGCCAGTCATCTGTAGATGTGCAGCGCTAGCCTGCAGCCCTCACATGATCGCCGCCATGCGCTCTTACATAACGCGCAGTGTGTATTTGTCTGCCCACAACACAGTCATGCCTCCTCTTGCCAACCCTGATGGGAAGGGTTCAGGGTTGTTGCCCCTAACAGGCAGCAGACAGGCACGTAAATCCCTCCGCTTCATCTCTATAACCCCCAAAGCAAATAACAACCTTTCGGGTGCATTTGAGTCATCGTTGCAGCGCTAACTGGAGAAGGTGTGCTGATACTCTGCTGGTTAATCTCTAGTTACCTACTGAAGGGTCAAGCCAGCGGTGTGAGTTTCTTGAGGACACTGACGAGACTGGAAAAAGGCAGAGAAACTGTCTGAAAGTGGATGAATGATACATGCAGTCATCTAATGAAATTTGCTTACACAACTGACTTCAATACTGCACTGAAGAAGGCTCAGATATTTGCTACGAACAGTCTACATGCAAATTAATTTCATAGATCTTGCGTCTATGCTAATAAAGAGCCGCCGACAAAGAGCAAAGGTTTATAGTTGCACTTGGTTGCAAAATGGATGATATTTTAATATATAATGAAGGCGGCTTACTTGCATTAACATTAAACTTCAATTATCACTCTGAACATGTTTTCATTGCTACTAGCTTTAACGTTAGATTTCAATTATCACTCTAAAACATGTATTTATTGCAACAAAAATCACCAAATATGATATCAATGATATGTAATATCAATGCTCGGACCAAGGTCAAGTAAATAATTGTGGTTCGCAATTGAAACACTCCGACAGAGCTTTATTTAGGATGTGTTTGTCGACACGGCACAACTAGCTCATTTGACTGAACAATAATACTTGCCTGTGTGCCGCGAGTGTGGCATTATCACTTTAACTGTAAATAAGTCAAGGTTGATTGATCACAGCGGGCTATTTCCGTCAGGGCCATCACTGAAGTTTACAGACGCATGACAAATGTTCTAAACGGAATTGAAAAGCACTGACAGACCTGGCATCGGCAACAGGTTTACACAGACAGCGGCGTCTCTAGAATAAAGAAAAGCTAATTCAGAGCTGACGTGAACCGTGACGGTCAGGATAAACAAGCGATGTAAGATTTGCATTGAATGCACAGATATAAATGGAAGATATCAAAATAGTATAAAGGGAAAAAAGCATTTAAAACTAACAAAATCAAAATGATTTGTTTAGAAATTGTTATATGGTAAAAAAAAAAATTAAATAAAACACAATCTAATAAATAATAATACATTTAAAAAATATAACAATAATTAAGTGCTCAAACGTAACAATTTATAGTAATGTGTACATTACTTTTAAAGGAACACTTCACTTTTTTTTTGGAAATGGGCTCATTCTCCAACTCCCCCAGAATTAACAAATTGAGTTTTACCGTTTTGGAATCCATTCAGCCGATCGCCGGGTCTGGTAATAGCCGTTTTAGCATAGCTTAGCACAGATCGTTGAATCCAATTAGACCAGTAGCATCACATTTAAAAATGACTAAAGATTTTATACATTTTTCTCATT
Source organism: Puntigrus tetrazona (assembly GCF_018831695.1). Taxonomy (NCBI): domain Eukaryota; kingdom Metazoa; phylum Chordata; class Actinopteri; order Cypriniformes; family Cyprinidae; genus Puntigrus; species Puntigrus tetrazona. The sequence continues at coordinate 27,735,666 of NC_056702.1, read as the reverse complement.
TAAAACTTGACTCTTCTGTAGATACATGGTGCCGTAGCGCAGTGATATCACGCAGCACCTGTGGAAGTGTTCCTTTAAATGCTATTAATTATTTGTTTTTAAATATTTTAACTTAAGTATAAAAAGGGAAGAATAATCTAATCAAAACTAGGGAAAATGAGCATACACAAAAATAAAACCAATGTTGACCGATTCACCAAAACAAATAAAAAAGGATAAAATCACAATAATAAAAAGATTTTTGAAAAAAAGCACAGTACATACCTATTATTATAATATAATTTTTTTTTTTTTTTACATTAAACACTTTTAAACAACTAAAATGTGAAATGCAAAATGACCAAATGAACAAAAACCTGAAAAAATTTTTAAAATACATTTCCACACACACAAGCATAGACTCCACTATCCCAACAGTATGAAAATAATGCAACAGGTAACCTCTGCCAACACTATGTTATAGTCAAAATACAGATAATCTTTCTCCTTGATCTAAAGTGTGTGATACTGCACACTTAGACAGGTGTTTTGGGAACACTTTAACCCAAATACGAGAGAAGCGAGGGCAAAAGGGATCAAGTGTTTGATTATGTTAGCACGCGTGTTATCCTCTGCACTGCGCGAGACTCTAGGTCATTTTGCCACCCATGTCACAGCGTGAGGGTATTTGCCACCCAAGCAGAGACTGAAGAGCGCCTTGTGTCCCGAACACCGTCGCCAAGGAGGAGCCATTAGCTATGTCTAATACTTTCACAGCTGTGGCTCCGTAAGCTAAACATCAAGTAGCTGTTATTTTCATGTCTACAATCTTCATGTCAACACCAGCGAGACCAAAAACTCCAGTTACCGGCACACGGCGGTGGAGACAGCGCTCCAGATGTCCGGGACGCCGCAGCACGACGGCCAACTCTGCCCAGACAGAAACCAGACGCGTCACAGGGGAGTTCCTCGTAGGGATATGATTAAATCAACCATAAATGGTCAGGCAGGGCGAGTTTCTGGGCCAATTTTCCTGCTATGTGAGGACTGCCGAGCATGAGGAGCAGCCTGCGACGGCCGCCTGCCAAACAATCCTTACCAACAGGCCTGTGCAGGTCTCCTGAACCGCGTGTGCACTCACTAACCAGGCCTGCGAGCATCACCAGAAACATTAGCTTGGGCCTCATATGACTTGGCTGTTTGGGTTCAATATGCAACATGAACATAATACCTGAAGACTTGCATGTTTTTGCATGCGTTTTGTTCCACAACTTGCCTGATATTTATGTTTTGTTTAAGGGCTGGCAAGGAACACAAACTGAATTATTCCTAACTTAGAAAGGGATTTAGCACAAAGGTTCAGTGCCTGTCAACAACTAATAGTGGATTTTTAACTAAATTCAATCAAATTCATTAAAGCAAAACTGAAAATGGACTAATTACTAATTAAAAACTACTTAAAGCAGCCATACTTAAGAAATGTTTGATTTAACTTTAGCAGAGGTAAAACAATGAAAAATCATTTTTTTCTTCAAACAAAATTAAAAACTATAATCAAGTTATCCTAATGCAGTAAATCATAAATCATTAATATAGTTACTACATTACAGTAAAGACAACATAATCAGTTTATTTTCCAGGGCAGTAAAGATTAAGCACGTGTGGTACACTGGTCAATTAATCAATGCCAGCCACCATGCTATAAATTATCCTACAAGTTGGCCTCTAATTATAAGCCTATACTTGATGCAATCTCTTAAGAATTTAAAATGGGTATTGGCCACTCAATAGGAAACGTAAATTATACCCGCATTATTCTTGAACGAGTTTAATTGCTTCAACGCAAGATATTAAAAACATGATTTACCAGTGCAGGGGAAAAACTTTAAAAGAAGCAGAAAACAGCAAGCCCTTTAGTTGACTGGTAATGTGGAATTGGTGAGATTCAATCTTAAAAGTCTCCCAGCCATCATGTTCTCTTCATCAGAGTGTTAAATCACACACTCCAGTGGCCTTCGCTCAGGCAGCCGAGCAAAAGTCATTAGAACCGCCGAGGTTGCAAGGGTGATAGTGGCATTACGTTTTATCAGCGAGACGTGGATTTCTAATATCTTATCAGAGTAAAGCTTTCATCCTGGCTTTATCTCCTGCTGGGAGCCACTTCTACATGAACTTTTAACCGATTTCTTTTCCTTCCCCCACTTCTGTTCGCACTTAGTCATGGGCAGAGAAGATCAATCAAAGGAAAACCAGTGCAGATCTGCTTGATTTTTCCGGATCCAGATACTGGTTCTAGATAAGAAACCCCCCAAAAAACTGATAAGACGTCTATGCCGCAAAGTTCAAGCTAGGTGTTTTCAATAGCTCCCTCTACATAGGTGCATGTTCTTCTAAGTTAAAGTTGTGTCAAAATTATGTCATCAGTTACTCACCCAAACTTGAAGAAAGGAGGATGGCTTTTTGAATCATTGTATGGTGACTTTAAGACATCTTTTTTTGTGTATGTGGACCACAGAAAAGTAATATGTTTTGAATCACACAACGGTGAAAAACTAAAGGCAGGATTTTAGGAATCTAAACTATCCCCTTAAACCCGAGATACTGCAAAGCAGCAACATTGTGCATGGTAATGCTGATGGATGAAACTAAAGCGAACCTCACCCTCCTGGTCTTGGAGGGCAGGTGGAAGTCAGCCAGATTGAATCTGGCTACAATCATCAAGCTCAGCGTTTTCTCCTTGATGCTCCAAACTCATTCAGAGCAGCTAATTTTAACTGCCATCACCCAGCCTGTGCCAGATTATACAGGGTTGGGCAAGACCGACCAGGAGAACTCTTCTCCAGAGTTGCCGAAAACAGCAACACAAACTTAAACCGACTTAGCTGAGCAATAAACATGGTGTGCGTCTGTCTCGCCCCGTCACTGCGCTCCCTATTATTGGTCTGTTCAGAAGACAGCTTACTAAATTCTCTACGATGTTCCCTCCCAGTTGTGGGCTTTGATTCCGATTCTTCCTCGTCCAGTTGTCGGAGATCATTGTTCTATTACTGGCATTTCCACGTGGCTGCAACTGGCGATAGACGCCATACCTTCCCCTTACAGCAATGCAAAGCTGTGCAAGTCTCTGTCTTGCTGAAAAACGAGGCGTATTCGCTGGAGAACCCTGCAATTTCCATGATGTTGAAAACAGGATTTAAGACAATTCTCCAGCAACAACGTTTAAAAGATAGCATTTAACACAAAGCTCTGCAACTTGTTGCAGCACGTCTGAAGACAAAGTTCTCGGTTGATGTCCCCATTGTGAGATTTCCCTGTCGATTGGGGGATGGGGACAGGTATACAACTGATATGCAAAATCGGTCGAGTTAGCTAATGTTGACTCAAAGATATACCAAAAAAAATTGTTGCCATAACAGCATCATTCAAACCTCGGGTGCTGTATTTGAAGTAATGGGTGGAGCCAGCATTAAAATAAACCTAAGCTTGCGTTTTGTCAATGATGCAACGTCTGATAACGTGAAGCGGCAACGTGATTGTCTGATTTCAAGCCCTGGCACCCTGCTGAGAGCTGTGATTGGTCCACATCAACTGCAAGAAAGCACCATTAAACCCAAAGGCTGGCCAGGAGACAGTCATCTGGGCCCCAGGTGATTCTCTAGATTGTATGTGTGTGACCTGACTGAAAAGTGTGTGTGTGTTGTGGAATGTCTAAAGAAAAGTGAACGAGTTTGAGAGTGTGGCAGACAGGAGACTAGGTGTCTGAATATCTCCATGGGGACCCTGGAGGCAACGTTTAGTGTGTTCAACCTCCCCCATTAACGACCAACCAGAGCAGGCAATGACTATGACTTGCATCTCACCTCAAACATCAACAACAAGTCGCATTTGCAAACAATTTTATCTAAAAATATTAAACATTTAAAAAAAAAAAATCTTAAAAAGGCTGATGACCAATTAAATAATTTTGAGGTCTCTTTAAAAGAGATTAAAAACTATTTTTAATGACATGCGTCAACACTTAGAAGATACAGTACACACTGGTTTTATGATGCAATTTGATCCTTAAATTAGCATGCATTTATGTCAAATCTAAAAAGAAAGAAAAACTGACTGGATGACCAATCGACTAGCCATCCCTAATAGCGTACAGATCACTCCAGCACTTTAAAACAATGCATGCATATTTATAAAAGTAAATGGGAGGCAATTTTGATTTCACACCAACTTTGATTCCACTTTCCACCTCCATATCAGTGTGTAGTATTACGTAGTTTCCTAGACACTATTTTGTAGAGTACCGCAATGACTATAGAGAGCTGCGTGTTCAACGCCGATACCACCCATCTGGAAAGAGGGTTAAAATAAAAAAAAAAAAAGAATTAAGAGCACGCAAGAACGTAATATCACAAAAGAGATCAAGAGCGTGATGAAGTGGAAAAAGAGGTGGCGGTGTGGGGCCGAGAACGAGAAGTCAATAGATTGCCTCTTTTCAAGTTCTGTGTTGTGGTTAAGTCTCTAGACTCGGGCTTCACTTTCATTTTCCTCCAAAGACGAACGCACAGACACACACACAGTTGCTGACGGCACATGCCGCGGCTCCAGCTGTGGGATTAGAACGCCGTCTCCACGGTCGCTCCCTGTTTTCTCTCCCACCCCGGGCCAAGACTGCAGCACAGAGAACCCTCGCCAATCCTTTCCCTCGCTGCTAATGGGCCTTTCATTTACAAGCTTTCCATTAGCGCACAGACATCAGGCCTCCGCAAACTATGCGTGGCCACATGTCAGTCACAGCCACCAGCTCTCGATGTAGTTAGAATCAGGCTAAAAGTCCTATTGAGGAAGGCACGACTATATAGGTCGTTTTGTTTGAAACCACACACTTTAAATGTCTGGAAATCACCTAAGAGCCACGAGACATCAGAATTCCACTAAAAACGTTAGGTTCGCAAATTATTTCGCCTGCTAATACTCTAATTTCCACTGTTCTGCAAAAGCGGCTAAAAGTTCCACCACCACATTCAGTGGCCTACACGGAATTGGAAACCCACTGACAGGTTCTGAAAGTACTCTCTCCTCCACGCAGACCTCCGTGACTCAGATCAGGAGCCCAGATCGAAGCTGCGTGACCCTTATGTAGCATCATTTGTGATCACTGACTCTCTTCCTCTCTGTCTCTCTGTATTCCCAGCCATGCTGCACCAGCACTGGATCCTGCCTGCAAAAATAAATTGGTTGCATAAAAATAAAAGTGGGAGCGAGTCAAAGTGGCGTCACCACAAAGATGGCAGCTCAAGAGACGGAGAGAGCGCACAACTGTGAGAATTAGGAACGTGTGTGTGTGCCGCCTCCTTGAGCGTAGGCTGGTGTGTGTGTGTGTGTGTAATGCAACACAGACAGCAGCCATTAAAGCGGAATGTGGGGGGTCTGGGCCCCACTAATAAACTATGTGCTCCACACACATAAGCACACAAAACACACACTTCAACCGTGACTTCTTGTCTTCATTACAACCATATTACGGGAATAGGGTGCGCCATTGTCACAAAATCACCCTGATTTATATTTGTCACCAAATAATAGTTAAATCACATAATCTAGAACCTTAGGATAGAATCTATAAAAGACAAATTCAAATGCAATGAATTTAATGCAATTCAATTGATTTGGGGACAATACTTGAAAGTGTGACAAAACTATAAGCTGCGTGAATAAAAGCTGTTCAAATTAAACATTTTAACAGATAAACGTGCACTAAAACAAATGAAGGAAAGAAACAGAAACAACTGAACTTAACATCAGGAATGTGTTACGTTTTTGCATACCAAAAAAAAACTATTTTTTTATAATTATCATCGAAAACACAGTATTTAAAGCCACAAATATTCTGTGCAAACTTTTTTGTTTGCTTTTTGCATAGAGACCATATAATTGTTTTAACTAGATCACTGAAACAAACTGATTTACTACAACAAATAGGACTTTGCAATACTTCATATGAGACGAAGAGTTTAGAGAAGTGCATTTGATTATTTGCCATAATTAGTTTTTCTGTAGTGTGCAATATGACGTGACATAAAAACCTGATTTGTGGCGTTTGTGACGCCAACAAATCTTCCCAACCTAGTAACCCAGGAATTTATTTTTTTGCCCTTGCTCTTCCTTTTCGGATCGAGATCTAAACTGAAAATAAACTCTCGAATGCTCGCTAACACTTCACAACTTTCCTCACCATGAGCCCGGGCACAAACTCCAAAGAGGAACGCTCTTGAAAATGTCAGGGAAAGTATACACATCGCAAACTCACAAATTGTTACACGAGCGTGACCACACACACACCAAAAGACGGCCAAAGCCACACGCTCACACAGACAAACACACACGGGGGGAAAAACTGTCAGCCGCAGTCTCGACAAAACCTCAGAGTTCCCACCAAACCGTGGTCTCCTCTAGACACAACACTCCACAAGTCGGTTGAGCTCAAACCTCGGTTAGCAACCTGCTTGGCACAAATATCCAGCGTGCATGGCATTAGATTCACCTGAAATGCAGATTAAAGAACCTGAACTTTACACCACCTGAGTACTGCTACAGAGTAACAAAGATAAAGCAGTCATATGCGATGCGCACGCTGTTACAAAGCGCATTGCTCATCGTAAGATCAACCCTGTTTTTCAGGAAAACTAGCTTGAATTCGACAGACAGGTATTGATTTGAGACTACAAACAGACTGACTCAAGAAAGATAAAAAGAGAACATATTTCAAGCCCTTTTGTACTAGGATGAGCCATAATATTTAGGTCACGGTGATTGAATCCATCTTTAGATGGCGGAAAATGCCTTGCACAAACCCAACAGGACGTCCTATGACAACAGGAGCTCATCACAAGCTTTCCTACTATATATTACCGTCTATATTTTAAGCAGAAAATTTAGGACAGAGGTTTCTGTTTGAACTAACTTTAGCTCTGGCAGAAGTCATCCTTATTCAGATGGAAAAATAATAACTCATGTGTCTATTTAACGGGAGGGAATAAAGTCTACAGATGTGACGAGGAAGCTTCAAAGTATCTGGTAGCTGATATCTGAACTTCGCCTCTGCTAGGATCGTTTTCTAAATAATCTGAAAGGAAGCCTAATACTTAGGGAGAAAGTAAACTGTGTCACTATAGGTCAAATCGTAGTATACGAGTCTCACTGTGTGGCTGGGTTAGATGTTTGCTATAGACAGTGTTTCCAGGAAAAAACACACGCCAGGAAACACAGCCAATCTGCCGAGCCACATAAAACACACCAGCCAATCACATGCACACTTCCTGAGCAACTCTAGACAGGTTAAGTCATACAAGCAAGCGGGCCTGATTACACATGTTAACTCAAAAAGCAAGACTAGTCGTCTAAAAGGAATCCAAACATTTAAAACGGAATAAAAAGTTGAAATGGTGAAGCTACGTTTTCAAACTGAAGGATTCAGGGTGAATTTAGCACAGCATTAACACTCATCCCACTGACTACTGCTTACAAAGAGTAAAAAATGTGCAAAAACATCCAAATAGTAAAAAGAAACACCCATGGCACGTTCTTGCCAATGGAACAGTGAATCATACCTTGCAGTGAAAGAGAAATTAAACACCAACACCTACGCTCAGCCCACCCTGACCCAGACCCTCCTTTGAAAAATAATGGCACCCACCGCCACCCTCCCAAAGAGCTGGCTAATTGCCCATGTGGGTCCCTTAAACTTCATACGCTGGAAGAGACAACAGAGAGCCCAGTTCCAGATGTGAGACCCACATGTGGCAAACTGCTGATATAATGAATAACGCAATTGGAAAAAGGCACCAAAAATAGGCCACTTATTGGCCTACAAGGCAGACAGACAGATATCATGCTTAGCTGGGCGAGAGTTGACGGCCAAACAAGAGTGCCAAAGTGCAAACGACTGATGCAACGGTGTATCTTTTTGCATAAACCCTAGAGAAAGGCACACTGGAAATTCAACAGCAGAGGTTTAATACCAAATACGTTTATTTTTTTTGCGATCCAAGCCAAATTCTCACACAAAGCTTGACGGTACAAAAACCTCACGTGTGATCAAAGCACTGCTGCGGTGACTTCATTTCAGCACAATATTATTAACCGGCAGGTAAAATAGCTGGTTTAGGTGACTCTTTAATCCCTTGGGTGGCAAAGTAGCTGTTGAAAAGAAAGGGGCCGATCTCGTCGCTCCAACACAAAGCCTAGGTGACCTGGGCGGGGAACACCTCGCCTAAAAGGAACAATTTGATACGGCACAAAGACTAACCGTACAAGTCATTTCCGCTCGCAGAAACTCTTTTGACCTTCTGTTTATTTTCCAATCTTAAAGGAAAGGGCTAGGTGGCGGACAAAATCTATTACAGCAAATACCTGGCCTAAATTTTAGGCAGCGTTACCCATAATGCACTTTCACGACGGAACACCTAATGAAATGCCCCGGGTCAATGAAAACCACTAAGATCAGAGGCTTTGTGAGTTCTGCTACCTTTAAAATCCCACTCTGTTTGCAATTGACATGAGCTACTAAGCGTGTGCAGAACCCCACCTCTGCACGCCCACGTGAAAACGCAGACTTGCGTCCCAGACACGACGCACAACATGGAAAACTTCAACCATACCATAAGAAGGCTTACTTTATACTGCAGACCAAATGAGGGGGAGGACGAATGGAAGAATTAGCTAATGGTTTAATGCATAAGACCACGACTTCAGCGTTGGTGGAGCTCAGACACCCAACAGAGACTGAACTGACATGAACCGGCAGCATTTTTCCATACAAGCAGATGAATATTCGCTAGGTTATTATGAATCGAACTACTGCAAAGGCAGATTACAATGCATGACTGCTTTAAAAATAACAGACGCATTACAAATAGTCAAATTAGTTAGTTGGTCTAGCAGCGGAGTCATGAAGTAACATGAACTGAGGTGAAGGTATCTTTTAGATGTTGTTGTTTATATTACAACGACATAATGTAAAACTAAAAGAACAAATCTTACCACGTTCCTGCTTATTTGAAGGGTACAGAAAAGTGGTTTTAGCTTGTCAAACAACCAGACCAAGCAAGTAAAAGTGATTGTCAGCTTAGCCAAAATGCGCCTCCACACAAAGTAAACAAAGAAAAGCAATACGTACTTAACGACCTGTAGCTGACTGAAACATTTAAACGACATTTCAATTTACATTTTTGCACACAAGCCACTCTAAATGAACTGAGCACAGCAGTAAACACAAACAAAGCAGAAATGTGAAGTATCTTGTGCAAAATCCTCCGGCACACGCAGAGAGGCGCTGTGATGGGATGCCACTTTCTCAGGGCCAAATGGCTGAAAGTTGCTCGCAAATGGTGGATGCCATACTGGATCAACACAAGCGGCTATAAAGCCATTTTAAACACCTTCGCGTTTTCTCGTGAAGTTTAATGCACCTGGGAAGCTTAATAAACGCGTTTAAAGCGTGAATTATATCCGACGCAGACCTGACTGTCCGAGTCGGGACCGTTCAAAAGTTGTGAAAACTTGTGTGCTCCAACATATCGATTTTAATCCCTATAAGCGAGCTTTGGGGGTAAACGAGGCGGACAGAATGACAGCTGAACGCAAATATTTCTAAAACGCACACACAATATGGAAGCGATGCGTGTCGCCAACACAAAAACTCATTAAAACTAACTTTGCCAACAAGCTGCCTGCTTCTTCGCACTTTCAACTCTGCAAACCCTTCAAAAACAACACTGCACAGCTGTCTACCGTGTCTTTTAACGCTTGTCTTGACTTTGATCAGTGCATAAAAAGTCGCTTAAAACGCGAATATTACGAACGCATCACCCGATCCTAGCGGAATTAGCGAGCTGCATATCCAGAGTGAAACTCATCCAAACGAAAAAAAAAACTCTCTAAAAGACGTTCCTGGCATCTCGACTTTTTTATAACAGCAGCCTAAAGCTGGATTAAATCGATCCGTTGTTGTTGTTGTGTGGGAAAACTTACCCGTATCGCCCGGGGTCTTCATGTTGGAGAGTATAGCCGCTTCGTTAGCAGTCGTGCTAACTGAGAAAGAGTGAGTGAGAAAGAGAGAGAGGGAGAGATGAAATTAACTTCTTCCTCTCGGCGAGCTCAGGATCGCACACAAAACTCCTCTGTAAACTTTTCCTCCTCGAATCCAGCCCCTTCGCTCGTCCTCCCCCGGTTTGTTTGGAGTTTTCGCGTTTTGCTTTCCCTCCCCAACGTGGAGGACGCTCGCCGCTCGCCGTGTGGCCGGACAGAATCGCTCTTTCGCGGTCAGATATCGGAGCGCGTCGTGCCGATGGAAGAGGACCGCGTCCGCGCTGAACTCCTGATCACTTCACACGCGCTGCGAAGTTGCATATTCGAGCCTGCTCGCTGAAACACGAGGCGAAGTCGACAAAATCAAAACAAACGCGAAGACAGAAATGCCCGATCCACTTTTCTCCCTCTCTTTCCACGGACTTTTTCCTTTTCCACTCACTCCGTGTAACTCTCTCTCTCTCCTCCTCCTCCTCCTCTATCTGGGTGTCGTGTTTCGTTCTTCCAGCCCACGCGAAGCGGGGGAGGGAGGGGCGGAGAGCGCGCGTGGCCACGCCCACTCGTCGTTCTTGCCGGCGTCACTGCGGCGTTGCTGCGGAGACCGCCAACGCCGACCGATCTCGGCTAACACCTCGATCACAAATACGACCCTAGACCACAAAACCAGTCACAAGAGTCTTTTTTTCTTAAAATTGAGATTGATACCTCACCTGAAAGCTGAATATATAAGCCTTCCACTGATGTATGGTTTGTTAAATAGAATAATAATTGGCCGAGATAAAGATCGACATAAAAAAGGAATCTGAGGGAGCAAAAATAAAGAAAAAAATGTATTATATATATATATATATATATATATATATATATATATATATATATATATATATATATTCAGAAGTTTGTAGGAATGCATATTACTAATCAAAAATGAAGTTAATTGCTTAATATGCTAATAAGTTTTGGCATGAAAGGAAAATAATGTTATTTTTGCGTATTGGCTAGCCAGAGTCAGATATTTGAAATTTGTTAACAAGGAAGTCCTTAAGACAACTTTTTACAAACTATTTTGTTTATTTTTTCTGCTTTAGGTTGGGTTCTTTTAACGCTTACATTTCATCGTTTTTTTTTGGTTATGCTCAAACATAAAAAAAGGGGTTATATTCTGGAATGTGATTATGTACTGTAAAGCTGAGGCAAAAAAAAGTAAATCTTGGCTAGTGTAGCTAGTTGCCGATGACATGTCGTCCCACAGAAACAGACCGAAAATCAATAAAATCTGTCGTCAGTGGTGGTCTCACGTTCCTCAAAGTTGACACTGCTAAAAACGAGCTTTGTATTAAGGCTTGTTGTGTTATTTAGTGATTAATGTCTCTCGCAGAGACTACAAATCTGTTTTTATTTACTCATCCTCACGTCGTTTCCAACCCAAATGTCTTTCTTTCTTCGGCGGAACTCAGTTGAGAAGAATATCAGTGCTCCTCAGACAGCTTTCAAACAGGTAGTGCATTAATTCAGCCATTTTTTTTGCAGCTTGACAACTTGTGTTTTTGTGGGGAAGTGCAACTCTGAGGTTATTCCGCCAAACGCTGCTAATACATGACTCGAGGTTCAAGGATGAGCTCGCTTAAAAAAAGCAACAGGAATTAATATTAATAACCGCTGGCATCGAAGGTAGCTTTAACAGGCATAAATATAAGCCGAGAATGTAAATATAGAACGAGCAATAACCTTTTGCATGAAAAGGCTATGGATCCAACAGATGCTGAAATTATAGTTTGTTATTTGCGCGAGGCGAAGTGTCACGGTGTCGTAACATATGGATCGAACGCGACAGAATGCTCTTCAAGGTTGTTTACTCAGAAAAATGCAATTGTTATTGAGAGTGCTAAATGTGGGCTGGAGTGAGAAACGAATGCGAGTCTGTAGGTGGCCTTCTCTTTTCCTTATCTCTCATTCTTTTCCTCCACCGCCTCCCTTTCTCGCTCTCAGAGCGGGAGCAGTTGTCAGTGGAAACTCAAGGGTAGTAGATGACATTTGTAAAGCATTTGCACGTAAGTGCTAAATTACCAGTTCGGCGCTAATGCTGCTAGCGAACACACGCACATAGGCCAGGCCTCGGCTGCTTCTTGTACGCGAACCTCATCCCCGGGGACTTCCCAATGTGTTGAGAACGCAACGAAAACCCCACTTCTCGATCTTTAAACGTAAGCCACGGCGAAATAAATGACAAACGGCATTTGTCTTTCATTAGCCACGATACATTTCACACAAAATGCTCAACCTCAATCATTGCTCTCTAATTAACACTGGAGTAAAAAAAAAAAAAAAAAAAAAAAAACCTGACGTCTCCCAGTAATTGATGTTAATTTGAACGCTGCTCTGAATACAGCCATTTGCTGGCGCATAAGCAAATGAGTCAAAACGGCTGAGACGGAGAAAAGAGACAGAGATCTGGTTTGTGGCCTCGTTCGGAGATGTTTTCTTTCGCTCCTCTCCTTTGTGGCACGACCCCGCCGTCTCTAATCAGAATGACAGACAGACGCGCAGGAGAGAAAGAGAGGGGGAGAGACGGAGATGAGAAAAAAAAGAGATAGAGAGAAAAAGAGGAGTCATACTCAAAGCAAATGGGCCTTGGGAACATACAAAGTGGTGCGCGGCACAGGACGAACTGTAGTGCTTCTTTAGTGCAGCACTAATGGGCAATTCACATATTCTTGTAACTTAATGAAAACCATAACCGTGCGCTTAGAGAAATAACCCTTTTTTGGGAATCCAAGAATATCAAAGCGATGGAAGGACATAGCAGTGCGAGTACGTCATAAAGATTACTCCAAAATGGATTCGTAGGGAGAAGAAAGAGGTAATTTATGTGCTGTTTTTTCCATGGTATTCTCAGATGCACAGAACACTTTCGCTCGCTCACGAATCCGACGCGCGCCTGATCGCGAGAACACGACCAGAGCACTGTTGCTCGGTGTCCGAGATCGCTCACTTGTTCGCTCGATCACATGGATTTGACCAGAAATTATTACTTTCATTCAGCAAAGACACATTATAAATAAATACTGTTCCCTCAAAAATATGAAGCTTCTTAAAATTGATTAAAAAAGCATATTGGATTGATTTGTAAGGCATCATCTGACAATTCAACTTTACATCACAGATATAAATGATATATTAATATATATTAAAACAGAAAAAATTTAAATGAGAAATGTAAACTATTTCACAGTTTTTACTGTATTTAGGATATTTTTAAAATCTGCGTCTGTCAGTATTAAAGTCTTCTTTCAAAAAACAATCCTCAAACTTTTGATCAACACCTTAGTTCACTAACCAAATGGAAATAACGGTACATTTAAATACGGGATCAAAAAAACTTAATAAACTTAATTAACAGCTAAAACAAACATTAATTACAATGTGTTGACCAGTACAAATACAATATAGCTTCAGTTGTGCAACATAAATCATTATGAGAATAAAATGATCCTCATACAGGATAAACATTTAGATCAAGTAATCAGTGTGAATACATTAAATAAGAGTTTAAATCACACTTTAATTGATTTTATGAAGACAGGTTGGAATTAACACCTTGATTTACACCACTAACAAATTTTAAGCAATTACCAATTTCTTAATTCCTACGCACGACTGCATCTTATGGTGCGTCCCTAATTTCAGTCAAGCTGTATTAAATTACTTGTCTTACACAGAAACAAGATAGATGTCATAACAAATCAAAGTGATCCTTCAGCCTGTTGTCCTTTACTTCAACTCCTCACCCACTGACAAGTCTACACAAAACACCACAATCACTGCAATTAGCGTCCCATCTCCCACACATTTGAGGCCAATGATCACTCAACCGAGGATTCAGAATGAATGAGGAAGATTAATCACTGACAGCTAAATGTACTGATTAATGAGCGGTCATTAAAACTTCACGAAGGACTGATCAAAGCAACTTCATATACGTTGTGGCCAGTTTTACAGCGCAACAAATAGAAGCTTGTTGAGCAAGGCATATTGGGGCGGGAGGGTGTTTCTGCAATTTCTGATGAAGGAAATCTAACGATAATGCGATTGGGGCTTGGAAGGCAAAGGTGTCTTCTCGTAGTCATCTCCCAAACACGGCTATAGTTCTAGTAGCAAATGCCCCCCATTGACCCCGTGAAGGGGGCCCAATATACACATCCACATATGCATGCATGCAGAATCCAAACACACACACACTCAAATGCACAAAGGAAGCTTTGTGCACCAATGATGGAAGGTTTGTGTGTGCGTGTGTGTGTGTGTGTGTGTAATTGGTATTACGAATGTGTTTAAAGGTGTCAAGGTCAGCGGCATGGCATAACTTTTCATTTTTCTCACCAGGTTTTGCAAAAATACTGTTAAACTATGGCATCCGAGGTCTCGTCTTCCCAGCTGAGAGAGAGAGAGAGAGAGAGAGAGAGAAAAGGAGGCCGAGAGAGATATAGAAGTGCTGTGGGACCAACAGGGAGGAATTCCCAAGGGAATCGGGGATTAGGAAAGAGTGTCAGAGAGAGAGAGAAAGGAAGGGGTTGGGCTAAAATGCTAAAAGTGCAAGGGGTAAAAGCAGCAGCCCAAAAATGGAGGGGGAAGGGCACCGAGGGAAAGAAAAAAGAGAGAGTATGTATACATCTGTGTGTGTGTGCGTGTAAAGGAGCGTGTGAATAGACTCTTTGTGATCAAAAGACTTGTTTATTTTCTCTGCGCTTGAACTCTTCAGGAAACACATTTGGCCTGTCTCTCCGCCGTCTGCCACAGTAACCTCGAAACACGCACCTTTGACTTTCCACACAACTCCAGAGATGGACTTTACAGTGCTGCGATCGCATGGACAATATCTCCTGTTCAAACGCACAGGCACATCTCAAAGGGATTCTTGATGGGGAGCGTGCAAATTAACGTCCATGTTTTCTCTTTCAAGTACACATAAACTCTCCCTCTCGTTCTGTTCAGTGTCCCCTTGCTCTCTGCTTCTCCTTGTCCCAGCTGGTATTCACACATTTCTAATAGGATTAGCACACATTCACTTTGGGGAAGAGCAGATCGATGTATACGAGGGATGAAGGGGAGGAAGATACGAAGTAGGAAAAGCAGTCTATGGGGTTAAATGTGGAAGAGAACCGGACTGATACTTCCATATGCAAAACCACATGTTGATAAGGCGATTGTAGTAGTTGCAAGGTTATCTAAAGTGGTTTCAATATGGTTACTTTGGTGTTTTGGTTTCTAGAGAATTACTAATCTCTAAAAGTGGTTGCTACGTGGTTTCTAGCCTATTTTTAGGGTGTTGCTATGCAATTACTAAGGTTTTTTTTTGGTTTTTAGGACATTGCTGGCTCGGAAGGTGGCTGCCAGGGTGTTTCTAGGTGGTTGCCAGGGTGTTGCTATGCAATTACTTTGGTGTTTTTGGTTTCTAGTATATTGCTGAAACATGAGCAACGTGGCATGAGACATTGCTGGTTCTAAAGTTAGTTGCTAGTTTGTTTGTAGTTCATTCTGGATGGTTGCTATGGTGTTGCTATGTGGTTACTATGGTGTTTTTAGATTCATTAGAACATTATTGTCCCTGAAGTTGGTTGCTAAACAACAGTTTCTAGACCATTCTGGGTGGTTGCTAGGGTGTTGCTATGCAATTAATATGGTGTTTTTGGTTTCTAGGAAATTGCTAGGACATGAGTGAGGTGGCATGAGACATTAGACGAGACTACAATCTAAAAAATTTAAAAATGCTATGCATAAAAATTTGAACAATTAATAATTGTATATACACAACTAGTTAAAATTTTGCCACATGGAATATGCTAATTTTATTCAGTTTGCATGGGTCAGAAGCACTGTTTTATTTCTTAACTGTTTTTGCAAATATTGCCATTTTTCCAGAAAAATGACATTCATAATGTGCACGGAAAAATGAAAAAGTTAATGATGTCCTAGTCCCTAGATATGGCTCACATCCCTCCTTCAATGGAAACCTGTGCTGTGAGCACTCGCTGACATTTAATACTCATTGTTACCACCAAGTATGAGCAATATAAATGAAATAGACCGAAAAAGCCATGAAAAATGAAATACAGATCAATTTGTTTAAAAAAAAGCCAGGTGGATACTGTACCCATGTGGGGCTCGTGATGCTGACTAGCTCCTTCCCATAAGCAAATGCAATGAGAATGTAGTGGTAATTCATCACACACACACACACACACACACAAACATATACACACACGCCAGGCGGTGCATACATGGGTACCCTCCAGCTATTTAAAGTAAATATTTCAAAAGTGGTAAAACCAGGTGCCTTGCGACCACTTGATTAGGTGTAAATAAAGTTGACTGTAATCCCTGAGAGAGCGAGACTGTTTGTATGTGTGTGTGTGTACGCGTTAGGCCTCATAAGCCAGCGAGGAAAAGAGACTGAAGGAGAGGAATGCAGGAGTTATATTTGACCCATTTCAGGCACTTTGCCAAGCACTGTGCCAAGCCTATGAGAGCGAGAGAGAGTGCTGGAATGAGGGTGAGGAATTAAAAGTGAGAACAGAAGTAAATTGTGGAGCAGAGACACAGTGCACCAGCCGCAAGAAACATGAGCGAGGTTAAGTGTTAGAGGACACCGAACGGCTACGAGAGCGTACACGTGTTTATAAGCGCCTGCGAGGGCCGCTGGTATGGTGTCGGTCTATATCGGGTCCGGCATGTGCGTGTTGAAAGCGTCTCCTGTATCTCATCTAGGAACTCTCTCTTCCTACTCCTATTCGCACTATTCGCGACTTCCTACTCGTCTTTTATCTCCCGCCCGGTGCACGAACGCGGACTCTTTCCATCCTTCTTTCGGCCCAGAATAGTCGCGGAGTGAAAAATCTCAAACCGACATCTCCGCTTTGTTTTGCTTGGAGACGTCCTCAAAGTCTCCCGATAATTTGTTTCATATTAAAGCAACAAAGTTATATTTAAGAAAAGAGGACAGTGGGACGAGGGATTTGAAATGATGGGGTAACGCTGGGATACGTACGGGGTATAAAGTAAACGTGAGACGGAGCGCAGGGTTCGGAAAGACTGAAACGCTGCCCGGGGTGAGTCTGTCGAACACTGCAGACTGTGTGGCAACTGCGGCCTCATTACCTCACTGGCAATGAAGTCTCAGCCCTGCCTTTTAACATAGAGGAAATGTGTGTGTGTGTGTGTGTGTTTGTGTGTGTTGCAGTGAGAGGAACACAGTGTCGGTTTGTGAGGGGGAGAGAAATAAAGAAAGAGGGTGAGAATATGTGTTTGCGTACCCAGTGCCAGGATGACTGTGGTGTGCCGACAGCTTGCCAACGCTCCAACCTCAATCACGTTCATCGGGTGTCGAGAAACACCTCGCGGTGTCTGTTGCTATGGCCATTAGTCTCCAACCGCACATAGATATAAGCCAAGATAATAATACATAATCATTAAACGCCGTTATAATGACAAGCCACCGTGATGCCTACGTCGCAGTTTGGCACAACGAACAAAGGATCCGAGTAACTATATTTAACACTTTTAAACTTGGCCTTTTTTTTTTTTCGCTTGAATGCAGTGTGACCTTTCGAAGGCTGTGAAATTTAGTCAAACGCATCTACCACTTAAAGGACTGCCGCGGTAAAATAAAGTTTGAAAAAATTGGAGTTTGGAGAAACGTAGCATGCTTAGCAGTGGATCCTCCGCAGCGAATGGGTGCCGTCAGTCCGAACCGTTTTATAAAAACAATCGCAATAATCCACGAGCACGTCACACCACTCCATTCCAACGAGTGTTTATAATACACAAATCCATCATTACGACTTTTTCATTCTAGACTCCCAGCTAAAATAGTCCTCTATCCATAATATTGCTTTCTCCAGTGAAAAAGTCTTCTTGTCTGAACCAGAAGAGAAAAATGCACAAATCAAGCACCATTTACAAGTGAAAAAAATCTAAAATTGTACTAAACAAATAGTAGAGGACAACAGGGGACGTTTTCACCAGAGGAAACATTATTTTGGCCAGAAGCAGCGGTGTAAATTTAAAACGTCTTGATGGATTTGTTTCTTACAGACATGCAGTGTTTTACTTCACAAGAAGTTAAATGATGGTCTGGAGTGGTGTGGATTACATGTGGATGTTTTTATCGGCTATTCAGACTCTCATTCTGACGGCACCCATTCACTTAAGAGGATGGAGAATCAAACTCATCTTGGAAGGCCTGATGGACATTTTCAGCTAATTTTATTTTTGGGGTGAATTAAGAAAGAAAAATTCAAGTCCATTAAACACCAAAGAAGCAAGTTTTTTCTTGTCAATGGTATCCAATACTGTTTTGGATCCCACTGATTATACGGACAAAGAAAGTAGAAAAATTCATCTTGTGTGTTCTGCAGGCAAAATAAAGTCATTACTGGAAACAGTGTTTCCTCAAATATATTTGTGGAAGGATACTGTGTGCACTGTGGATGCAGCCTTGGATTCTGCCAACTGCTTGAGAGTCTCTACATTTTAAACTGTAAGATGTCATGCATTGTGTCAACGTCTTCCGCATCTTGTTTTCGTGCCTCTGCAAGAACTCCAGCCTACATGTTTGGCCGGATGATGTAGAACACAAGGCCCCGAACCGAATGTGAACAACCTTGTTTGTTAGAACGGTTCGCTTTTGTGTTTAAATGCGGAGGACATGGATGAGTAAATTAGCGAGAGTGAGACATCTTCTCATGCCTTGCCTTTGTGTGTTTCTGTACGGATCAGCATGTTCAACATTACGCGCTCGTGAATGTCTGATTCTGAATGCCTGCCATTATGGTAGGTATTTTCATCACCGATATAAAAGGTTTCGTCGATAACAAGAGCTCACCAATACAAATGAAAGTTCAGTACATTAATCAAGTATACATACGCTGGCAACTAGTTAGTAGGGAAGTGAAACAAAAACTAGTAGGCGGGTTGCCTGCATAACAAGTAAACTAATCAGTTTTAGAGAAACCCAGGATGTTTAGGCTGTTTTCAGGTTTACTCAGATTTAGATGTGTTTTCTCATACTAGTTTGCTTTAATAACCGACTAGTTGGAACATATTTGAGACCTATTCCTAGTATTTAAGCTAAACCCTCAGACCCACGTTTAAAAAGATGTTTAAAGTGTTAAATAGTGTACTTTAGGGATTTTTGTTTCTTCACAGACTTAAGACAGTTCGCATTTAATTACACCACAAGGTACGTTTTGTCTTTACGAAAGTAAATAGTTCGACAGGCTATAATTAGACGAAGACTGAAATAAAAAAAAAAAAAAAATAAGCAAATATATAATGAATCGTGTAATTTGAGTGTAACTAAACATGCTAAAAAACAAGTTTGCCTGTCGTGAGAGCGTGTTTGTGGTAGGTCCACAGCTTCAAACCACTATTCAGATTCTCAGCCGACATTCAAATCTGTATTCAAAAAAACTCACCCATCACACCGGGTTCTGTCACGAAATGGGAAGTTAACAGTTATTTACATGATCGCTCACCGCAGACACTTAGTCGGTTCTGCAGGTGGAAATCTTTCCGTAATCTAGTAAAATCTGCTTGGTTCGACGCTGAAAGTCGCCGTGTGGAATTAGATAGAGTTTTGTGTCCATCTAGCGGTTAATATTGGTATTGTATACGTGATCAAAAATTGAAGTAAACGCAGACGGAATTTAAAAAAGGCGGGAAAGGCGCGTTCGAATCGTGACCGCTCGTTTCCTCCAGTTTTCTACCAGGTCATTTATCTGGTTCAAGATTGTAAACCAGGCTGTTCAACACGCCTGAACAAATTTAGAAATGTGCTCCAAAACAGTGTCTCTATAAGCAAATTATTTTGTAGGTACCCTGCTGAAAAACAATAAAGAGTACAATAGAAACCATCACTGGTTATAATGTACAATGTGGTCGTCTCCTGTTGGTGGATTGTTAAGACCACTATTTAGGAACATGTCCCAAAACATTACAGAAATGTTTAATGCTTATTTGTGTTGTAAATTACAATGTCATTTTTAATGATTCAAATTTAATGGTTTATATGTTTGTGATGGTCTTTGTAGAGGAAACCATTAGATGGTTTTTATTTGTTTAATTATAGTTTATTTGTTCAAAACTAATTTTTATGAGGAGGCCGGCTAGCCTAGCATAATTTAAACATTTAAAAATGCACTACATCAAACGTACCATCACTAGCTATACGTATAACAACCCTGGCACATTTTAACTAGCAATGTTTCAGTTTATCTCTGTACTCTTCATTGTCTCTGTTCTGACAATGATCAGTTACGCTCTTTTTAGTGTTTGCTTTTCAACATACCTGAAGTTGCGGAAAACCTTTTGTATTAGACACCCTGGGCATGGAATAATTTGCAAAAAGATCTGAATCTAGATAAATTTGTGTTTCATAACGGCATCGTAAAAAGTGGTAATAGAAGATTATGATTGTTTTTGTTGAGAGGATGTTTAAATGTGATTGTAACGTGTAGCCTACTTCTTGTATTTATTTTTAATTGTCTTACTGTATAGCTGCTCTCTTGGTCACGGTTCTCTTCTGGCCTCAATGAGACTTACTTAAATTAAACAAATAAAGGTAAAATAAAAATTAAAACAAGACCATCTCATAACAGTACAGGACCATGGTGCTGCCACAGTGGACCAAACTTAAAGACTGGCTAGGTTGTGCATTTTTAAAGGCACATGGGTGGAAGTTAAATAGACTTGTTATAGGGACTTTAAAACGTCCAAATATTTATGTGTCGTGAGTTTTAAAAGTGACAGCACAATGACGTCACAGCAAAAGAGGTCAAGAACTGCTGTAGATGTTAAAAAGCAGCGCTTGACTGACTTCTCAAAACACCTCATAACCCGCTTTTAAAAGAGCGCCTCTTAGAGACTCCAGTCTGAGAAATCATCAGCTTGTTAGTGTTAAAACTTGAAAGTGTTTGAGAATGTCTTGCATTCCCATGCTTAATGTTTTTCTCCCGGGGACCTGGATTTCCATTGCGTGACAGTTGGCAGGTGTGATCTGAAAGTTTTCTTTTTAGAACTAACCATTCCTTAGCTAACATAAAATCAACTTAAGTCAGTTATGTGTCATGTAGAAGACACGGTTATTGATATATACGTCCTTCTGGAGAAGAAACGTGTGGTTGCTCTGTGGAATAATAACTAGATGATTCTTCAGAACAGCTTTGAAACACAGTTCACCTACAGTGCAACTGCAGCGTTAGCCTTCCAGGCCTAAAATAAAATAGAGCAGATTTTCCAGACACTCAGGTTTTCAAAAATAATCAGTGTACAGAAAGGCAGGTTGAAAGTTGCCGTCTTCCACCACACTAACACACCAGGAGTATTACAGGTTCAGAACAAGATCAACTCAATCAGCGGCGTTTGTGGCCTAGCAACATACCACTAAAATGTGGGTTACAGTGAAGCACGTACAACAGAACTAAACGAGGCCAACCCCTTAATGTTAAAACACTCAGTATGGCCACAAGACTTAAAGTGCAGATTGACACTTTGACAATCGACAATGTTACTGCTTAGTAACCATGTCAAAAGCGCTATGAACTTTTTGCAGCATAAATATTGCAAGTTTTAACTGTACATTTTTTAAAAGAATTGTGAAATGTGCTTTTATAAAACTTTATACTTTACATGTATTCGTCTGTATTTAAAGCTTAAAAAAATCTGTATTTTGCTTCACTGCAGTCTCTCTCGCTCTCTTTTTTTCCAAAAGGGGAGACTGTTAAAATCAAAAACAAAAATGTGGTAACTAACATTATGCCACTAATGCTGTTGATCAAACTTCTATTAAATATTGTTTTTGAATTGGGCTTTTCACACTTGAGCCTAAACTCGTTTTAACTATGGGTCAACATAAATGATCTTGCTTCAAGTTCACCCAGGGTCTTACTATTTACAAATCTAAAACCATTAATTGGTGCAAGACTTTAGTAAGGAAGCTGTCACTTAAAGTCACTTTCATTGCTGAACTTAACATATTTCCCTCAGATACATGCATATTTAATAAGGCAGGCATTGTTTACCATATGCCTGGATGGTAAACTACTTGTGATGTTCTAGCAATAAGTTATCTGACACTGCATGCCTTTGACCTGCAAAAGATCTTCATAACCCAGAGTTAAACAGCAGAGGGTAACATTAGGCTGCTTAACCCAGGGTTAAAAAGAGATTAACCCTGATTTAAGTGTAGAATCAAAATCCCCATTTTCACATACACCCACAAGCATTTTTAAAATGTAAAGGAGCAGACAGAACCAGACATAGACACATTTTTGGTCTAAAGTTGCACTTTAATCCTAACACTTATTGGCTGTTTGGCCCCCTCCCATCTTTGCCCACCCCGTTCCCACCCCATACAACAGGCACACAGAGAGCGATGAGTAACAGACAGTTCAACAGTTCTGAAACAAAATCCGGATTCAAATCCAGAGCGGATTACAAATTCCATGAAGAGCTTCTGAGGTAAGAGCGAGACGCACACCGACAGAGGAAAAAGGATCTTCGCAAAAACGCAGATACAGAGTCGAAAGTGACCATCGTCATGGAGTTAGCATCGTCATCAACATCGAATGTCAAAAAAGAGAAGCGGGTGTGTGTTCTGAGAACAAAAGGAAAAGCATCTGCATGTTTCCTGACAACATGTTACGGCAGAACTCTTTGGTTTCAACTCTTGAGGTTTTAGCATGAAAATCTTCCTTTGTTGACCTAATCAGTTACCTTTGGATTGAAGCTGTAGTAGCCGAAGGGAAACGAACGGGAAAAGCGATGACACGTTGCACTGGATATTAATTTCAACTCAAGTCAAAGTAACATTTCTAAGTTCTAATTTGAATGTAGCGAAGACAGAATATTTTGATAACTCCATTGAAATTTGGCAATGCAAAACAACAGAACATACTGCGCACAATGACAACGATGCAGTGGTGGACATTCCTGCTGTAAATGGCTGAAGAACAGTTTTTCAACAGTGTGCATGTCTACAAGAACGTCCATGCATTTGAGCGCGTCTAGTACGTGAGAGGTCCCGCGGTAGAGGTTTAACTTTGGTATCATTCAGGGCCCTCTACGGCAGAGCCGTCCGCACACACCGACACACAGAGATATATACAAAACCCAATAATCACATGAGCAACGTACACATAGAAAACCAATGTGAAAACAAAATCTGCCATCAACTGTTCTTCAAAACCGATCGTGGGCCGGATATTTGAACCGGATGTAGGATAGATAATCTGGGAAAATCTGTGAACCCTTAATACTCACGCAAAAAAGACGCTAAAAAGACCCTCTCCTGAGCAACATCTCCTCTGCTCCCCTTTGTCAAATTCTTAAAGCTTTTTTCCCATCTATTTGGCATTTCTAATCAAACATGAGGTATATGCAGAAGCGTATCTCTCTCACTCTTTTTCCCTCATCCAACGCATCTAAAAAACCAAAAAAAAAACAACAAAAAAATAAAAAGAGAGTTGGAACGAGAGTTATACTTAAAATTAGCCCATAACTATACATTACCTCAACTGAGTGTAAGAGATATAGTTTGGAAACTTGTCATCTCTCGAAAGCGGTGGACAAATTTTTTGAAAAGGTGCCCACGAAAACAACAGTCACTTTTAGTAGCTAGTTTTGGTTTCAAAAACTGAAGTTTGTCGTCAGTTAAACATTGACACATGCTTTTTTGTTCCTGAAGCTACCCCACATTTTCCCCCGGTTTGGTTTTACGAAGATTAAAAAAAGACCGAATCGATAAATTAAAATGCTATAAATATACATAAATAAGCCAATAAATAAGATGAAGAGTTGGAAACATATAAATCATCGATACACCCTCCCCCTCACACAATAAATACAAATTTTCGAGGGAAAAAAAATCAAAGAGAGACAGTTTAAAGCTTTTGGTCTAAAATCAAGTCATCATCATCATCATTATCAACATTTCATAAGGACTATTTTTATCACAGCTTTTTTTTTTTTTTTTTTTTTTTTTTTTTTTACATTAGCAATAGTAAGCAGTTGAACATAGATTTTTTTTTCCTACAAAATCTATCAAAGCACTAACAGGTACATTCCCCTCTAGAAGTGTAACGTCGACTGGATCTCCAGTTTCTTTGAAAACCCCATCCCACCCCGTCCCACCCACCTCTACATTTCTCATTAGTCTGCGTTTTTTGTATGCGTCTACGATCACACAGTCAAAAAACGGTTTTGCCGACACGCCGGGCGAAAGTTACGCTGGCCTAACGGTCGTGTTTTGGTTTGGTTTCCATGCTGGAGATGAGCTTCCACATTCACACACGTCTCCCTATCTCTCGTCGAAGAGACCTAGCACCAATACGGTCTTTCTCCACGCCGTTGTGCATTGGTTAGGTTGCTATTTGGTGTCAAAAAAGAAAAGTTTTCGCTTTTGGTATGTCTTCGGTTTTGGCTTATCGTTTCACAACATTCGCAATCGAAGCAAAACTTGGAAGCTACATGTTCACAGTATTGTTTCAAACCGCCTGATGAGGAAGCCCCCCTCCCCCCGGCACGATCAATTCAAAATGACGAAACACACGAAATATGAAAATAGGCAATACGTCACCCCATCATCCCAAAAATATAAAGCAATGAGACGAGTCATACAGCATAAACAGACAGACCAAGAGGAAAAAGCAATAAAACAAAATATATATGTATATATATATATTCTGAAGTTCAGTTCGATGAGGTTAATAAATATTCTCCCGTCCAGTAAGGAGAGTGAAAGCATCGACTTAACGGAAAGAAGGAGGGAGGAGGTGAAGGAATGATCTTCTGGTCAAAGCCGCGGCGAGTCTTTTCACGAGTCTTGCTACTCTAAAAACCTCCTCCTCGTGCACCTCCTGTGGTCCACTCCTAGTATTTGGTTTCATTCCATGGAGCAAAGTTCAGTTTTAGTCCATTGGTTTTGGTTTGGTTTCATTTTTGGTTTAATCCGTGAGTTGGAAAAATAGTGTAAAAAAAAAAAAACTGAACTAAAAAAAAAAAAAAATGGCGACATCACATGTCTCCCCTCAGCTTCTCGGTTGTTGGAGTTCTCCCTGCGAGTTTCCTCAGATCCTCTTCAGTCGCTGCTCCTCTTGTTTTTCTTCGTTTGGCCCACGTTTTTTTTTGTCCGAGGCACAGGAGAGGGGTCTAGAGAGGATGGAGGGCAGGGGTTTGGGGGCTCGGGGGGATTTGTTTTTAAATTTCTCCACATGTATGTTGGTTTTTTTTTTTTTTGACACGTCTGAGGTCTTGTCATCTGAGCACCTTTCAGCTGACGCGAAAGGCCAGACAACGCTTTGGTATCCAAGAAAAGTGAGTCGAGGTTTGAGGCATGAATGCGATTCCAGCGGATGATAAGTGATGGAAAGGGAATCACAGTATATGTCTGTGTGTGTAATACTGTTGAAAATGGAGAAAAATCCCTCTGAATTCGTTTGGTGACGTGTTTTTCATTGTAAGTTTGACATGAAAAATTGCTGAAAATGTCATGGATCAAAAGTTAAAATGCAATGAAAAGAATGAGAAAATCTAAATACTTGGTAGCAGAGGTAGATTGAGAAATACATTTACAAAAAGTTGAAATTAAAAGGGGTGCATGGAGAAATGATATTTGGTTTTGTGTAGAGTTAATCTGATCCTGGACAAGTCAGGTTTCAAAGTCTTAGGTAAAGCTTTTCTCTCCGATTTTTTGGTTTTGGTTTTTGGTATTTTGGTTTTGGCATTTTTTTGTCTTTGTGAGTCTTTTTCGTTCGTCCTCCGTGTGTTTATTTTTTGGTTTCTCTTCTCTACCATCCAGTGACACTTGTCAGATGTCCTTCCTTTGTTCCATTCATTGCCACCCGTTTTCCTTTTTTCCTTGTTGTTTCTTCGACAAAGTTTTTTGGCTCTCAACCCTGCCCTCAAATTCATCTGTTCGTGTTTGTCTTTTTCCATTTGGAAAGGAATAAATGTACATTCTCAAAGTAGCTCCGTCGAAGCCACCTCTCCACGCTGCGTAGGTCAATTTTTTGGTTTAAACAGTCCCCCGTGATCCTGTTCTCTCCTTATCCCTGTTCTCTTCTGCTCATTTCTCTGTATTTTTGGCATTAAAAGACGTAATGAGAGAGAGAGAGCACAAGAGAGAAATGGAGGGAGTGAGAGATGGCTTTGGTTGAAAAGGCGAGTCTTGTTTGTCTTCTTTCTTCCGCTCCTCTGACTCCCCTCAGGTGCAGCAGGTTGGTGTGGGCGTCACTCAGCCATGGCTCCGCCCAGATGGGGCGGCGAGGCATCGCCTAACGAGCAAAAAGAGGCGGGGCTTGAGCAGGGAGACACGGAGCAGGAGTCTGGGCTTGTGCCGCTGGCGCCAGGAGGCGGAGAAGCCCTAGGGGTGCCGACCAGACCCATGCCTGCGCTCCTTGCCAGGGGCAGTAAAGTGGGGCGGTTTAGGAAGAGGGACGGGCGAAGTCCAGCTCCTGGACCTCCAGCTCCACCCAGGAACATTTGACCGCTGCCCTCAAGAGCGGAAATGGGCATCTGGCCACCACTGGCAGCCAGGGCTGTGAAACAAGCGAGAAACGAGATTTTTCAATTTAGAGCATTTAAAACATAAACTTTCACCAAAACCTTACAATGGCTGTTTGATGCCCCTTTTGCACCAAAAGGGTGCTGGTGCTTGGAAATTGTATAATGAAATATATATTATTTAAGAATATTATTTTACAGAAATCTTTTTAGACAAAACTGGTGTATAAATTAAGGAAGTGCAACAACACATGGACCCAGAGTTGCCTTTTCTTTATGGTAAGCATCTGCTCCAGCACTATGTTGGTGGCAAAGGGATTTAAGTGGTTAGGGTGAAAGTACAATGAAGAGTTCACAAACAAACATAAGGGCCTAGAAATGACAGACAAGATACACAAAACATTGTTTCTAATACACACACACACACACACATCAGTAGTGAAGATGAAAATGTGGAGTAAAGGGGAAGGCTTTTTGATGATGAATGATGAGAAGGTTTCCTTTATGTTATTCTAATTGATCTCTAAATATGTTCTCGTGATTTCTATCAAAACACTTTCATGCACTTTCGTCTTTTTCTCCGAGCCTTCGTGATCTCGTCCTCCTCACTATCACAAACCTTGCATTGTGGCCAGAGGGTTGCTGCTGATGAGGGCCTGGTTCATTCCTGTGCTTACACCCAGCATTGTGTTCCTGTAACGTGTGTGGTGTCATTTACACGTGCCCACAAACACACGCCATTCACACATGCAGAGAAAAGCAAGCGTTTTTAGTGACATTTCAAAAGCGAACGCGCTCATCGTGGAGTTGGTGTTCATTTCACATGCTGAAAAGGCTACATGAACCAGAAAAAAGAAAACTCAAGAGCAAGAAATTCGGCGTGCGGTTTAGGTTAAAACTGACAGGTTTGGAACACAACTGAGAATAGAGATAGCATTGAGAAAAGAAGTATGATAAGACTACAGCAAAGCTGTAATTATTTCAGTTCAGAATGCTCAGTCGTAATGAAAGCTGCTGACAGAAATACACTCTGTTGCAATCACAGGCTTCGTGATCTCAACCATTTATGATCTCAACATTTAGCAAATTGCAAAAACACTGGATGTCAGATCTATGCAAAAATTCTTGCACAGAGGTATCATAAATAATAATAAATGAACATATAAATTATTTTTTGCACTGTATTTTATTGTTGTTATTATTACTGTCATTATTAAACATTTGTAACAATTTTGTTTTACATTATGTAACACTAGATACTACATCTGTGCAAATTTACTAATGTGATTTCAAACGCTGAGAGCATAATAAACGTAAAAGTAAAAAGTAAAATTTACAATCATAATATTGTATCATTCCATATGTTGGATGTGAACGTGGTTTGGATTTTGCTTTATAGTGCATTTTGACTGCATGTATGTTTGATGTGTTTTTTTTTTTTTACTTTTTGTAAAGCACTTCTATTTCATGTCTAGGAAAGGTGCTTTATAAATAAATTTTACCTAAATATTGCTTGGGTCAATTGATCATTTAATAATTATCATTGTTGTTATTGTTTTTACTAATATTATTTATTACATTTGGACCATATTTATTCAAATGTCAAAATATAATATATAAAACAACATATATAATATTCATTATTTATTAATCAATATATTATTTTAGCTGATTAAAATAACCTAAACTAATTGATAAAATAATGATATTATTTATTTATTTAACTGTCTAATGATTTATTATTTATTTAATTGGTCTAAAATAAAATAACACAATTATTCAAATTTGTATTTTTTTCAATTTCCTAAAGAACGATAAATTGCGTTATTACGCATTATTCTAAGTGTGTTAATGATTATTGTATTATTGTTGTTTCAATTTCAAATAGTTTTCAACATTACTATAAACACAGCACCAAAAACAGATGAAGCACTTTCTTACCCTGTGTTCAGACCAGGGCTGCTGAGACTGGGCGGAGTCGGGCTGACTGTGCTGAGAGGAGGCGGAGTCACAGAGGAAGGGGCGGAGCTCATCACTGCATGTCCACTGGGGTTGAGAGGGCAGGCCATAGAAGGTGTGGGACTGACAGCTAGATTCAAGAGAAAGGAGTCGTTATCTGTACTTATAAGAACAAATCTGAAGTGTACATTATTGATTTGAAGTACTCTGTTACCTGTTGTGCTGAGACTGGTAGCGGCCTGAACCAGTCCCTGACTGGACATCTACAGGAAAAACCAACAAGGGTCTAATTAGCAAACGTACGTCTTTAATATTTAATATCCGAAGATTCAATTACTATTTTCTAGTGGCACATAATTCAAACACGTCATGACCAGACATGTCTCCATTCTCACCACGCAGCACACAAACAACATTTGAACACAGCCGTCTGCCGAAGCGGCTTCGGGCCAGAGTGGGTGTACCATGTGCGGGCTGTAGCAGGGCGGCTTGTGCGTGGGCGCCGGAGGCTGACTGGGCAGAGGAGGGGTGGCGCTGCTGGGGTTTATGCGCTTCTCTTTCTGCCGCCGGTTGCAGAACCAGACTCGGATGACCTCTTTCTCCATGTTGAGCTGCTCGGCCATCAGCAGGATTTCTTCAGAGGTAGGCTTCTGGTTCTGGGGGTGAGACGAGGTGCAGGAGTACATGAGATATGACGAAAAACAAACCCCAAAAAACACTTGGACCAACACCAGGATTCAGCCTGAATCTATTTCATGCTGATGCATGCAACGAACGAAACTGGTGCTCGAAAACACAAACAGATTTGTTTGAAGAACAAGGAACTGACCGTAATGAATGCAAGTAATGCAAGTGACTCTAAGAAATAGCGCCTGAAGTGTATTGGCTGTTTGCCTCGACTTGATCTTGCATTGGCTTCCTCGGATAAACAAATCAGTTTTACCAGCACAGGTGTGGTGATTGCCAAACATCTAGGGGATTAATGAATCTGTATTGTGTGGTAAGACACTGAAAAGATCTTGAAATGGGTGTAGTATGGATTTTGTCTCCTTCATTCAGAAGTCACCGATTCTTAGAGCTACTTGTTGTTCCGCTCACGGTGTAAAGCAACACACAATTATTATCTGCCTATTCAATCCAAATCAACTTAAAAACAAAGAACATTTTATTTTATTTTCCAAAGCAACCTCGGATTACACTTCATAATGTAGTTTTATTATTTATATTCATTTATTTTATCCAAATGAATATTTAGTGCTTCTTAAATGATTGATCGCAATCCAAAATTAACATTTTTGTTTACATAATATGTGTGTGTATATTATTATGGATAAATATACATATTTAAGAAAAATATGTTATGCTTACATATTAAATATATTTATATGTAATATAAAATATATATATATATATATGTGTGTGTGTGTGTGTATATATATATATATATATATATATATATATATAGAAAGAGAGATATACATATAGAAATATCTTCAAATATATGTATTTGAATTTATGTATGCATTATAAATGTACACATATATACACACACACACATATATATATATATATATATATGTGTGTATATATTATGTAAACAAAAACCTATTTTGGATGCGATTAATTGTGAATAATCATTTGACAGCACTAAATACTGGTATTTAGTAATAATTATAATATAATAATTTTATATGATATATTGTTACATTAAAATAAAATTTACCTTAAAATTAACAATATTAAAAGCAGTTTATAATAAGAAATAATCACTTTATTGCTATTTTATATTTATTTTATATTATATTTATATTTTATATATTTTATAATTATTCTGTAATTTACTTAAAACAGTATTATGCTCTTTTTATTTGTAGGTTTTTCTTAGTTGGAAACCAATGTCAAATTTTCCAAAGAGAGCCTTGAGAAACGTTACGTGAACTGATATTATGTGTTTAATACGTATAATTTAATATCTAATGTATAAAAAATGTAACTCTTATTCAAGCATGCCAGATGTATAAGGGGTTTAACGTAGTCGCAAATAAGTTTGCAGCAGATTTCTGATTCTCCAGAGAGAAAGCAAAAAAAAAGGCATCAGCATTTTCAAAAACCAATATATTAGTTTTTATCATGAGACAGCAAAAAAGAGGTCAATTCTGGAGCTGAGGTGGGCTGTACGGAATGATCCAGGTCATGTGACCGAATCACATATTCTGGAAAGAAAATGAAAAGCTTGCTTCGTGCGATGTGTTGATGTGAGCGTCTCACCGAGATGAAGTTGCGCTCCAGGGCTATGCGGACGTTGGTCTCGATGCTGGTGCGTTTCTTTCGGCGGCGTCCAGGCAAACCTTCGAAGCCCAGCAGAGGAGAAGACAGAGAGCTGGGGCTCGGCAGCATGTTGTCTATCGCCATGGTTTCTGTTACGCGAAAAACACACACGCGCGATACCGTTACATGAATCCCAGGGAACGCTGTTGTGAAGGCAAAAAGAAAACTGACAGAAACACACACCTGCGTCGCTCAGCCATTTCTCCAGTAAGGGTTTGAGCTTGCACATGTTCTTGAAGCTGAGGTTGAGAGCCTCGAAGCGTGAGATGGTGGTCTGACTGAAGTCATTGCCGTAGAGCTTACCCATGGCCATACCCACGTCCCCCTGCGAGAAGATGCAGAGCAGAGTTACCATTCACTTCTTTCATCAATTATTCCTATGCAGACAGCTCTGGAATACCAGCTCAGTTTACATTTCACATGCATATATAATTTTGATAGCAACGTTTGTTTTTATCACATATCCTCTGAGAAGAACTAGAGCAAATCCTCTAAGAATTTTAGTCTAATCCAAATTGAAATGTCTATGCTGTTTTATTTTTTCACAAAGCAACTCTTCATTTATTTGACCGGTAATAAATAGCATGATTAAAATTAATATCTCATTGGGAAACTGTATGCATCTACGTTAGGGGTTTTTTCATATCTTTTTGGTCAACGTAAACGTAACAGCACAGCTAGTGTCCCATGTCAATAAAAAAATATACGAAATGAAGAAAGCATGATCCTAAATAATGCATTAAATTATGCATTATAATGCATTAAAATGGTATTTAATTAAAAAACATAATTTAATTAAAAAGCTAATGAAAACTGTAATATAAGTAAATGCATCTTGTAATTGTATACTTGTCCTAAACTTATTTGTTACAAATTGAAAGGCATTAAACTTGCATTAAATAGTTAAAACATCAGTTCAAATAAATAAAGTAGTCAAATTAAAAGTTTTGGTTTACATATTACATTTGTATGTATTGTGTATATTTATTGTGTATATACAAAGATGGAATATATTTAGAAAATATTTGCATGCATATCTTATATACATGCATGTGTGTGTATTTATATATATACATAAATATACACAGCATACAAACTTATATTATGTAAACAAAATCCTTTATTTTGGATGTGATTAATCGTGTAAAGTATTGTTTATTTCAATACTAACTGAAAAAAGATGACAGTTGCATATTTAAAATATTTACTAACAATTTAAAGCTGTATTAAATTGGCATTACAAAATTAAAATAAATATTTATTACGATGAAAATGCTTCCCTTAATTATGTTATAAATAATCTTATAAATAAAAATGAAAAGTATTGTTTATAATATATTATGATTATTATTCGTTGTATCTATTAACTACATGCCAAAAAGTGTCTTGAAAGAAAGTTCTTGTATAAAGTTAGAATTTTAAGTCCATCTTTTGAACTGTGACAGAAAATATCAATAATCATCTCTCACACACACACACACACACACACACCTGTGTGAAGCCCAGTTTAATTCTCCTCTGTTTGAAGGTTCTGGCGAACTGTTCAAGCTCCTCCAAATCGCTGGGCTCCTCGGCATGAGCTGTCACCGTGGGAACGGAGCTCATGGGCGGGGCTGAGGAGGGGGCGGAGCTCACGGCGCTCTCCACGCTCTTCTCCCTCTGCAATGACCACAGCCTGTCGTCAAGATGATGCTACAGCGCAGATTGGGGAAACACACTACTTTCTCAAACACAGGTGTAGAATAAGACACATATTACAAATAATCCCCATTAATATTGATCTTTTTTCACTTTTTAGTGCTTAAAGGGAACAAATCTGGCATCTTTTAGCACACTACAAACTTAATATGCGATATGTACTTTCCAAAAGTTTGGAGTCAGTGAGATTTTAAATCGATTCAATTAATAGTTTTATTAAATTGATCAGAAAAGTAATTTTTTCCCCCCAAATAAACTTCTAATTATTCCAAACTTCCAAAATATGATGCAGATCCTTTTTCTGAAGGATCATATGACTGGAGTGATGATGCTGAAAAATTAGCTTTGGATCACAGAAATAAATTATATTTTAAAATATATTCAAAGAGAAAACTATTATTTTAAACTGAACAAAGAAATCAAACTTAGTGAGCATAAGACACTTTTAATCAATAGTTTCAATAAAAACCTTACTGACTTTAAAATGGTAAAGTATATATGATATGCAATAATTTGACATTTTTCATAAAAAAAAGCAGAGCACACCGTTTCACATGCCCTAAAGCAATGTGTTCGAGCTTCTATATCTTGTTGACTCGTTGATTGATAACAATTGAAAACGTTTAACACTGATACAAATAACCATATTTATTACTGAGATGATAACTGGACGTTACTTGCTAATTAAAGAAGCAGTGTCTGGGTTTCATACCTGTGCTTGAAGGCCCAGTCTAGGTGGGGAGGTCAGAAGACTCCCTGGGCTCTGCTGAGGTAGTGGAA
Organism: Puntigrus tetrazona; assembly: GCF_018831695.1. Classification (NCBI taxonomy): domain Eukaryota; kingdom Metazoa; phylum Chordata; class Actinopteri; order Cypriniformes; family Cyprinidae; genus Puntigrus; species Puntigrus tetrazona. Next base: position 27,702,282 of record NC_056702.1, on the reverse strand, counting down.
TCAAATTCGATGTTGACAGCAAACCTGAAAGAGCACGAATGACAATTTCTCAGTGCACACAAATGTTACTGGTGTGACAGAGAGCCCACAGGCAAATGACAAACTAATGTGTGAACGGACGCGTCTCACCTTGCTGACCCTGCTGAGCCTGGGCTTGAGGAAGCAGGAACTGAGCCGGAGACTGCAGAGGATGACCGGGCATCAGGACCAGCTGCTGTAACTGCAGTAACTGCTGAATGTCCTGCAGAGACAGACAGAAAGCCTAATGAGAATGAAGTAAAGAAATGTGAGCAACAAAAGACAGGGAGGAATAAGAGAAAAGAGATGGTTATTCTACAAAGTTCATGTTTCAGAAACAGCTGGCTCGGGTAAATCTTAATTAGCATTTTACTTCAGTTGTAGATCCTTTTAATAAATATACCCAGTCTAATTTCACATTCACTTTATACGACTATAATATATTCAAATTGTATTTACATGATATAAATACATTAAAGGTCATTAAACTCAATATATATATATATATATATATATATATATATATATATATATATATATATATATATATATATATATATATATATATATATATATACATATATATATATATATATATATATATATATATATATATATATATATATATATATATATATATATATATATATATATATATATATATATATATATATATACATATATACATATATATATATATATATATATATATATACATATATATATATATATATATATATATATATATATATATATATATATATATATATATATATATATATATATATATATATATATATATATATATATATATATATATATATATATATAATATATATATATATACATATATATATATATATATATTTATAAAACACTCATTTAAAAAGCATTAAAAAACTCATTTAAAAAGCACACACACACACACATACATACATACATATATATATATATATATATATATATATATATATATATATACACACATATATATATATAAATAATTTTACTAAATAATTAATATACATAATTTAAAAATTATATTCTACATTATATTCAAATTGTATAAGAATATACACACACACAAATATATAAAATATATAAAAATAAAAATATTTTTCACATTAATTGTATAAGAACAATACTAATTTAATTACATATATTAATTATACATACATTAATTACTATATTAAAATGATCTTATTTTGTATTAGGATTCAGTAAAAAGTATTAGAATTTCAATAATGTAAAAAATGCTATAAAATAAAAACATTTATTAAAAATTATACTGGAATTGTATTAAATACAAATAACAAAATACTTAATAAATAATGTTTGAATTGACTTATTTTTCATTAGGATGTTTTAAATTAAAGTAGTTTAAGTAGCCTAAATGAAGTTATTTAAATACAGTATTGCAAGGTTTGCAATTCGTAACTAATGGACGAAGTGCACTTTCTGTTCATTACCATACCAAAGATACTGAAGAAGAGGTTTATTAAACCAGGAATGTCCTTGCAACTGAAACACGGGAAAATGCCAATATGGCCTGTGCTTTCCTAGAACCCCAACCCCCAAAAAAATACAAGCCTAGCCCTGAGGGTACCTGGGCAGTGAGCTGGATAGGCTGTGACAAAAGTGGAGGCGGAGCTTGTTCGGGTTTGGCTTGAGACTGGGCTTGTGCTGCTGCCTGATTGGCCTGCTGCTGCTGCGTCTGCTGCTGATTGGCCGCGGCGGCTGCGTGGGCGGCATGCGCGGCGTTCGACTGCTGCACGGCTGCGGCTAACAGCTGCGCTTGAGCCTGCTGCAACAACAGCTGCTGCTGTGCAGGGAGGAGAGCGGCCAGCTGAAGACAGGAGCGAGGGATGAAGAGAAAAGGTGGAGAAAAGAACAGCGTCACCAAGCAGAAAAGGTGGCGCCTGGAGCACTTTCCCTTAAGTTAGCAGGGCCTATGATAAGGCATCTGCTGCACGGTTAAGTTACAAAGACATGTAGCTGCATTTAGTTAATACAAGCATGGAGCAAAAGAAGGAGAGAAAGAGAGCGAAAGAGAGCAAGAGAGAGATCCACGCGTCTATTTACATTTATGCATTTGGCAAATGCGTTTATATTTAATATCACATTCAAGACACACATTTTATCACTTCTTGCTTTTTCTGGGATTTGTTTGCCCTAAACTTGAACTACTGGTTTAGTTAAAGTTCCACGAAGCCAGTGTTTTCACTCGGTACATTTCACAAAGCATTGGCAAGTGACACATTAAATTAAATGTAGAAAATCTACTCCAATCCTGTTTTATTTACAAATGTAATTTTTTTTTTTACAGCGTATTCATGCTTTATTATAATAAAAACAATAAAATGCCACATTAACAATCAAGACAGAACATTTTAATCAGATTTCTTAAACCCCTTAAAAGCATAACTGATTATATTACTTTTTAAAAACAAGAACGTAAAATATCGGTGGTGCTTAGATTTATTTGTTTACATTTTAGTAATGTTTATAAAATGTTACTCAAACCATTGGCGAGATACATGCAGCATCAACTAAAGTAGTTAATCAAATGTAAATTTCTGCCTAGTGCTATTTTATTTTCCCTTAAAAATGTCTGATATTTAGTTTTTAAAATCTTTTGTAGCCTATATGTTTGTCTCTTCACGCAGCCCTGTGTGTGTGTGTGTGTTTGCTCGTACCCCTGCGAGCTGACTGCCTGCCAGCATGAGTTGTGTGTGTGGCAGAGCCGGCTGAGCTGGAGGAGGTGGAGGAGCGTGAACACTGGTCATCTCAGCGGCCTCCTCGGCTTTCACCTATCACAGTAACAAATATCAATCTGTGTATACATGCATATAGTAAACACTAATAATATAATACGCTAGCGCTTTTCACACACTCTCACACGCAAATAAACATAAACGGCAGCAATAAATCACACGCACAAATGCATCTTGCTACTATTTATTTATCATATTCAATTTTAAAAAATCGATTAAAATGCGCTAAAACAGCATTATTTGTTTGTATTCCCTTATCTGTATCAAAAAAGCAGTGAATCATTTGTTACTGGTACAGCTGGTTTGTAACTGATATGCAAATGGCCATTACTAAATGTCAACGACCGCTTATGCCAATAACCACTTCAAGTCTTTTCATGACAGAAACAAAAACCACACACAATATCTATTACCATATATTAACACACACACTTCCAGTTATTCATTTGATTACTCACTGATTCGAGAGAAGAGAAGCAGTTGAAATTATTTAGTTATGCAAATATCCACCCAGAATCTCTGTGCTGCTGCAGTCGATCCGTCTCTTTTTACCTCACTTCTGATTGATCCATTCCCTTATAAACCTCTCAAGTGCCAACTCTCTCTCTCTCCTCCCTCTCTCTCTCTCTCTCTCTCTCTCTCTCTCTCTCTCTCTCGTATCTTGTCTGGCATCTTGTTAGGAATGCAGCTCAAAATGACTAGAGAAATCTCATTTGCATATTACAATGTTAACAGAAAATTACCTGTGGGCAAAAATGGATGTAGCTAAAAAATTTGACAATAACACACACACACACCTTTGTGTTGCTGGGTGCGGGAGACAGGCAGAAAGGACTTGTTTTCATCGGCTGGGTCTGAATGAAACGGAAAGATTGATTAGGGGCAAAACAGATTAAACTGGATAACTTAATCTAAAACATAAAATATCACGATATTAGGTCTAAAAATAACTGTGTTGAATTAAAAGGTCTTTTTCTCAGTCAAATATACTCTTAACAAAGGTTACAAAGGTTTTTTTTTGCAACATTGCCACAGAAGAACCATTTTAGGTTCTTCAAAAGACATTTCAGTGAACATTTTTTTCTTAGTGTGACAAAAAACATTTTTAATATTCTAAAGAACTTCCGTTATAAATACCCTTTTGTGGAATGGAGATTAAAGATTCTATATGGAACCATGAACACGAGAGTGTTTTTGCAGTGATGCCATAGAAGCAACATTTTTGGTTCCTCAAAGAACCTTTTAGTGACCAGTTCTTTAAAAAAAAAAAAACTACTGTAATTTTCTTGAATTTCAGGATGTTAAAGGATCTTTAGGGCCAACAAAACCTTTATTTTTCAGAGTGTATCAGTATTAACTGTATACAGTATTCACGTTCTTCTCATTGAATCTGTCCATACTGTTATAGCAGTAAGTAACAAACTTCAAAGATGGAAAATGAACATGTTAGCCACGGGACTGTCCCTACGTTCACCTGAGATGACATTTGCAAATGACGAATGCTGCATGTTATTAAAAGCAAAGTTTGATCCGTTGGTTAACGATGCTGGTTCTACGAAGGATTTTTAGCATCTTTTGCCACGTACGCTAAATATATTTGACGCATTTCATTTTTCTTCGAAATCAAACCCGATGAACATGCAAGAATTTCTACGGAAAACCTCTCACGAACGTCTTTGGCTTTAGTGTTAAAACGCATTTATTGACAACGAACCACTAATAAAAAAACATGCGCTGAAAGATGTTCACACACCTGATCGCTGGCCTCTGGACTGTTCCTCTCAGAGTCTGTAGAAAAACACACACACACACACACACACACACAGACACACACATGAAGGACACATCAGGTCAGAATAGTGCCTCAGGCTCCAGCCCTCACATCAACAAAAGCGTGGTCTGGTTAGCCAGAGGCATTGCATTATTGGAATACCATGGAGCGTTTAACCTGGGCTACTGTATGCTGCTGTGTGTGTGTGTGTGTGTGTGTCAGATTGGGGCCACGGCTGACTAAAGTGTTCTGTGTGTGATTCAGACCAAGTGGAAAATCTGAGAATTATGCCAAAAGAAAATCTCATCACACTTACACACACACACATACATATCTAGGAATAATCATGAATCATAGTAGCGTACATGATAAAACACGCTTACACATGGAGTGTATTATCTCCAATAATATCATCACACAAACCTCTACATCTTCATGATTTCACAAAGTAATTACAATAATTATACTGATTATACAGTAGACAACATAACGTAGATTTCCACTGCATCTTAAAGCATTCAGGCACACGTAGACCTTCAATAACCAATCGTAATATTGATTTTTACCTGTACTGTCCACTGGGAGCTCAGTCCCCATCTTGTCGTCCTCCACGGCTTTAGACATCCTGATATCTACTGAAACAGAGAGCGAGAGAAAACATTTCTGGCATTAGCTTTGAAAAACATTTCCGTCAGTCGGCCTTATATCATCAACCACATAAAAGAGTAGTTGACAAATAATCTGTTTTCATCATGAGGAGTCACGGTTTAAAACATTTAAATGTCTCTTGTAGGTTCTGGAACTGGTTGGCTTACTGTTATTCGATGACACATTTGCATAAAATTGCAAGATTGCATAAAATAAATACAACATTTTTTTTTTTTTTTTACTGGAATCACACCATTTATGAATAATAACAGTTTTACTAAAGGAACACAGTTTGATAAAACAATGTGAATTCACGCATTTAAGGAAGATTGAGCCAATTTGAGCTTTTTAGCAGTTCACTTAAAATTATAAATATTGTCACAAAATGCAAATTGCCATATATCTGTTATCTATAAAAGAACTAACAAAAAAGATAAATAGAATAATTGTAAAAAAAAAAAAAAAGTGAAATTAAGCATAGTTAAATACCATACAATGCATTCAAAAACATCATTTAATTGAACTTTAACAAATAAATATTTTACATATATGCATTTACTAAAATAATACAATAATATCTAACATAATAAAATAATAATATATAATTAAAATCCTCATCCAAGCATTAGATAACAGTCCAACAGAAACCTCTAATTATAGAAACAGACACCTTAGCATCAAAAGTCAATTTCCATCAGCAAAATTCAGCGAGCCGCTCAACGGCTCTATCTGTCTTTCCTTTGTCCTTTACTTTTCTATTTCATTCTGTTTTGGTCCTGTTTGACACTCTCTTCATCCTAATACAGCACCTGCGCCTCCCAGAGAGCAGCAGGGATGGAGGGGCATGTCCCATCCTGCACGCCATCATTCATACAGATACAGGCTCACGCACGCACACACACACACACACACACAAACACACCCGCAATAGCTGTTAATGCGGACAGGAGAGGATCTCATCCCGCGAGAGCACGTGTTGCACTTCGCAGGAGGATAACAGCTTTTCTCTTTCTTACTCACAGTGAAATTGATGGCCACCTCAGACCATCTACACGGCCATTTCCAAGAACAAATTGATTTCCCTGTCCAGCTTACTTCATGTTAACTAAGTTCATATTACAAGGCTGGGAAGCGTACGCTGAACATCAGATGTATCATAAAGATTATTTGTATGGAAGCGATCGCATCGTTTAGCAAAAAAGAAAGGAAAGCTAAATTAAGAGCAGCAGCAAGATACAGACAGTAACAATAACAGCTATTATACGAACATTGATAAACGTAACAAATATTTTATCAGGAATTGGAAGTAAATTTGATAGATAACACTGAAATAAATGACGTTTTCAAGCAGAAAGACTGAAATGGTACATTTTAATCAAACATACTGTACGTACTGTAAAACACCATGTTTTATATGTAAAAAAATATAATTAAAAAAATTATTTTACAGCATTTATACTAAATGTCGATAATCAAAAACATAATCAAAACTCAATTTTCTCAAGTCGCTTTTGTAACAATTATTTTTTGAAGCAAATAAAATTGATTATTGGAGTAAAATGTCACTTCAGTTTTAACTTTATTTCAATGTCTTGCCATTTCTTTGTAACGGTTCGTGAAATCTATTCGCAATTTCTGAGTGAAAACTCTCTCTACGCCAACATTTTCGTCAGCACATTACCGTTTCAATTACACGACTAATTCCATTATTTAAAACATTTCATTAAACACAGAAATTGATCGAAAGGCATGAATGTTTACAAACGATTGAGTCAAGAAAAGTCACTCTGAAGCCTTTCAACTGAATTTACATTACAAACTCAAAATCATCACACTCACAGCAATATTTTAACCCTATATTCAAGTAATATTAGAATACGCTAGTGATCGGTGTGAATACACGGCAGGTCGGTGTGTTTGTGACTCACCGGGATGTTTTTTGCTCAACTCTTTCTGTCCTCCGATAACTCGATGAGAACAGCTCCTTCACTCTATATGCCACTATGCCGGCCGTGGGCGCTGTGTTGTTTTTTTTTTTTTAGTGGTGGTTCACAAATTTCACTTGCTTTAGTCATAGAAGGCAAAGTCAAATTAAAGTCACTTTCCAACCGAGGCAAACGAAACCTGCATCCTCCGCCGCCCACCTCATTCGAGCGAGTTACTAAATTAGGATGAATTACTCACTGATATTGATAGTCAAATGAGTGGAAATGAAAGAAAAGATTGATCACCTGCTTCCAGACAATCGCTCCGGTGAGGTGAACCAGAGATTGCGATCGTAAGCGCGGCGTAAATCACAGTCGGAGCGCCGCCGAGTTGTTTTGTCATGATGCAAAGCCACGAAAGGCCTAGAGGAGAACATGACGTGCCGCTTGCATAAAAGTGTCTGGCACTTCCTTCATCTGAGCGTCTGACTCGAGACCCTTCGCTCTTAAAAATATAGGTTCCTGAGATCTTTCTGAGACCCACAAAGAGACTCTCGTTCTCGGTTTCTTTTCAAAACCATTGATGCTGCAGCGCGAATGCAAAACTTTGATCTGAAGAACCTGCTGTATAATGTGATTTTAAGAACTTTTAAAACCGAAATCCTTTTTTAAAGCAAAACGCGTAGTTGATAAGGATATGTGGTTCGGTGAGGTTGTGATACAATAAACGGTAAAAATAAATTTAGAGACATTTGGAAGATACTTGTAGATGTAGAATACAGAAAACGCAACGCTGCACTTTAAAAATAGACCCCAGTGTATTAATATAATTGATTTCCTTATTGATTTTTCATGGATGTTTTACCGTAATTTAAATTGCACAGTGCAATGTGTTTTAGAATTAAAGAAAATGTCCGGAAACTTAACGTATAATGTCCTGGTAGAAAATTGCAAGTACCAGTGCTAATTTTCTGGGTTGTGAGTTACTTTGAGAAATATTCTCTTTAAATATTAACATTTGTAAGGTATGCTACAGTATATTTGATCATTAAGTCTTCATTTTAGTCCACATTAGCCAACTATATCCAGCTTATTGTATAATAGTCTTATTTTACAATGTATTACTATTCCGGAATATAGTCAATGTTAAATATGTAAAATAAATATTAAAAATATTATTGAACATGTTTGATGATTAAAATATTTTTTGTATTTAATTGTCAGAAGTCTATGTCACACGTATAAATAATTAAGGTTTTATCAATAATAAAAAAAATAAATATTGTTTTCAGCTGTATGGAATAAAAGGCATTTTAGGTGTTCGTTGAAAGCCTGTGGTTTATTTTAGTAACGACTGACCTTTTTACTCAAAGGACACAACAAACATGACTAATTAAACCTCATCCTCACAAAGCCAAAATGGAAATATCATTCCGATGACACCGTTATGAAATATAAAATAGTGTTAAAAAACGTGAAGGTCGATTCACATGCAGTGGATTCTGTGTCAGTATTACCCACAAACCTCTGTGCTGTGTGAGTCAGTGTAGTGTCACCCCCATTTCCTGTTTAACTGTGTGGCCTTCCACTCACACACACACGCACACACGCACGCACACACACACTCACACACGCACACACAACGACAGAGTGTGAGATATTCTTGGAAAAACTCAATCAATCAGATCAATCACATCTTCTTAAAGGGCATAAAACTGACTGAGGGAAACACGTTCTTAACATAAAAGCCTTTAAAAAAAGCTTTTTTAAATTATATCGTTTAAGTGCACCCATTAATTCGTTGATAAAACTGATATATTTACCTAAAAAATGCAATATGTCGTTCTATATGCAATACGTGTGCATAAATACACACACAGTCATTTTATGCCATAATTACATTTTTCACTTTAATAATTTGTAAAATAATGAATAACAAAAAAATCCTAAATTAACATTTAATTAATAGTTATAAAAACAGACTATGTATTATTACAATATAATAAAAACTATATTAAAAACTATATTAAAATAAATAAAAAAGGTTAAGCCTAAGGTTGTGATTTAAAAGCCTCAAAAGTGTTTTTTTTTTGACGCTATAACATGGAGGAAAGCACTAGAGCGAATGCAGACACAGCAAAAACGGGAAACCTACCCTGATGACAACTTAATTCACAACAGCAAAACCTTATCTTTAAAACAACACAGCTCCTCACATCTCCTAGCAGAGACACATTCAAAGTCAGAAGATCATCTGTTCTTACTATATCTGGCTTTTTGCATTATTAGGTTGTGGTTTATTTATTTGTAATCTAATATTTCTGGTTACAGAACGACCTGTAAGTATAGAAAAGCTGCTATATAAATAAAACACATACTCATTGCCTCATCTCTCCTATATTTTCATATATTAAAAAGTATTGGGAGCATGTAGAGATTGTTTGCATACGCCAGGCCTCTACATAGACCAACACAGGTTACACTTCATATACAAACACACACGCACACACACACACACACACACACACACACACACGCACGCACTGATATTCAAGTCTCTTGCATTCCTCCAGAGATTTGCTCCTGACATTTCATTACTTTTGGCCTCAGTCCAGTTAGTTTTGATGTCCTCTCATTAGCAGAGTCTGTTAGCGAAGGCGAAGCTAATTAACCTTGCGGCCCCCTCTCGAGAGATCATTAGAGGGAAGGAAAAGCGAGAGAGAAAGACACTGACTTACCTGGAATTCAGACATTTCGCCATAGCCGCCATTTTATAAATAAACCACAGCCTTCTGTCTGCGTCTGTCTAAGTCTTTTCGGGTTTATCAGCGTGCAAGGCTTCGGTCCAGCTCACGACGCCCTAACGAGTGGACCGATCGCTGCCTTAAATGATCAATTCATGCAAATCACAGAGTGAATATTCATACTACTATCTGAATATCAGACTCCATGCCCAACACAAGTCTACTGACGCAAACTTCTAGCTTGAAAAGTGTTTGGCCGTCCTAGCTCGGCTACATTTAATTGCCAATTGAAAGAATGAATGAGATATGGGTTCATACAGTCACTCTCTCCTCACTTCCCTCCCACATTTTCTCTCCACCCCCAAACGCCGCCGTATTTCACCCCTACACTTCCTCTGACATCTCTGAACACGGGTACGGGTGAACGCTCACACATAAAAGGAAAAAGTTAGCATCTAGAGACGTATAACAGGTAAAGCAGGTGGTTATTCTGTGTTGTTTTTATTGTGGGAAGCTATCAAGGCTGGTTTGAAGTGGTGCAGCTTAGCGTTGAGAAAGAGAGAAAGAGAAAGACAGCTCAAGTCAGCATAAGAAAGTGCTGGGGTGGCTGGAAAGTGCTCATCACGAGAACGAAAAACAAGTATATCTCATTTTCGTTCTTCACACGCCTCTCTTTTCCACTGCTTCGTCTCAACGAGCTAAAATTACCACATCTGCCCGGCGAAAATGAAACTGAAGTAGCGCGAAAGAAGCGCGAGAGGGCAGCAGCGCCTTTAATAATCAGGCTTCACAGCCGGCTTTAGAAGATCGAACGAGCGATTTCTGGCGATCTTTTTCCACTCCAACTTTTTGTCCTCTTCATTTTACATATTTATGCATTTTGGCTTTGATTAACAAAGCTGTTTTTTAAAAGTGAAAACAGGGTTTAGCTTAAAAAGGTGACTACATTGAACCAGCACGGGAGTCTTAACCGAACCAACGGATGCTTTCCTCATTTTTCCATCGTTTAACTTTCTCCTCCTCCTGGTAATTTCACATTTTACATGTGCTCAATTTCGATGCATAATATAGGTTCTCCTGATAAATAATGACTAAACTAAATCACTCGCTACACGAGCGAATGGACGATATAGTTTCTGCTTTACCTTCTTACTCGCGTTTTTTTAACGTCTGGTTGAACATTTTATATTAGCGAAGGCATTATTTTCAGTGTAAATTATGTTTATGTCGAGTTCTGATACTTAAAAGAGATACAGTTATAGCTACTATTAAGAGGTTTAACTACGGCGCCATTTAAACGTTAACGGAAATTATTCGCGCGGTCACCAAACGATGTTTTCATATTTATTTATATGTTACGTCTAATTATATCAAGAGATTTTTTTTGCATTGTTTGTTCTTGAGAAATGCTATAATAGTAAGATCTACTTTCAATGTTTTATTTGGTAAATAACGAAACAGACTGCATTTCACAGCGTCGTTTTTAGCCGCGAAATATTGTTTACCCGAAATAGTCCGACTAGTTATTTCTGCTTGACTATTATAGCCAATGTTCACGATCGAAAATACTGCTTGTGCATACTACAAATATTACTAATAGTCTAGTACTACAAATTTTAGCAGCAATGTAAGAAAGTGTTCGAAATCTTGAGTTTTGTGCCAAGCTAACAATTTAACCGGGCAATATCCACGCAGTACAACCATCATTCACCTGCTTGCTTGTTTTGAAAAGGCGTACACACACTTCCACACTTCTTCACCACACACACCGATTCGCCCACAGGACAGTTGACGCGTCCTGTAGTTTAAGCCTTTTACCCCAGCGCTCATAATGGATCTGTCTTGTGAATATGTGTGTGTGTAATGCTCAGGGTCACGGTCAGGGGTTTAGCAAGTTTTCGGGCCCCCTTTTATGTGCCCCTGAAGCTCCTCAGTAACGCCTGTCAGGGCCGTGACAGACGGCGCGTGGGTGTGTGTGTGTCCGTGCGAGGGACTGAAAGAGGGATGCTGGGTGGCGTGTGTTGGGGTCAAGGGTCAGTCCGCTGCGCACCCTCCCTCATCCCCCCTTCCCCTGGTCTTGCCCCCCTTGACCTTTGGGGAGGCCAGTGAGGGGTACGTCTGCCTCGGAGGAACAGGAGGCGGGGTCTCTTGCAAGGACGGCTCTATAAATAACGGTGGCCCCACTGATCACAGACTAGTTGCGCTGCACCAATTAGATTAGATATAATTAGGTGCCCAAAAGACAGGTACGTAAACATATATTTGTACATACATAAAGAGTTTATTTGCAAAAACAGATTTTTTTTTTTTTTTAAAAGCTAACTTTATGTTATTATGATTTTACCGTTTTATTGTTAGTTGGCCAAGTTTTTTTATCCAATCAAAATAACCCAACTGCAGTTTGATTGAGATTAATTGTAATATACAAAGGAAAAACATGATTATTACTCTCTCTGTCTATTTTTGCTTCTGTGAAGCTGACACGCAAGGTTAAAAAAAAGTCCCATTATAAAAGGGTAAAAAAGTAATTTTTTTATACATGCTAGATTTTTTTTAGTACAGTATTATTGCTAAGATTTCTGAACTAACATATAAAATGTACACAGTACAAATACTACACTACAACGCTTAAAGACAGAAATATGTTTGGATATTTGGTTTTGTTACACTAACATTTCATTTGTCAAAAATCCAAGCCACACAACCATCACTCACCAACTTGCATTTGTTTTAACAAATCAATTAAAATCCAACTTTTAGCTCACACACTACACTGTAAAAAGCAGTAAACCGCAATTTTCAAAACCCTTAAATTTACTTTTGTAAGTCTTACCCATTCTATTCAGGTTTTATTTGTTTTTTATTTCTTTATTACTTTTATTTTATTAATATTTATTATGTAAATCATAATATTTATATTATATTTATGAGATTATTTTGATACATATTACAATTAAATCTAATATTAGTATAATGTACAATAAGTAATATTTTTGTCTTGAAATTGTGAGGTTACAGCATTTTGAACACACAAACAATATGTACGAAAAAACTTGCAGGCGGATCATTTATTTTCATCACAAGTACAAAACTGCCATTCATCACTTTTTTCTTTAAGCGAACATTCTCTGTGATAATCTTGAACATGCCACAGTTGCTATCAACAGTTCTTTAACCAGAAATATTCCTTTATCAAAAACTAATGCAACACCAATTGAACAAACACACACACACACACACACCTTCCCATACTTCAAGCACAGCAGTGACTCCCCCTTGACTCAAGGAGAGATGCAGAGGCAGGTTAGGGTGTTAAATCTTATCGGCTGTTGACCTGATTTAAAGACAATGGAGCAGAACAATGGAGGGTACAGGTATAAAAGTAGACCTTTCTCGCACTTTCTCTCTGTCCGTAACCGAAATATACTAATAAAGTTGCATCATGTGCTGCCCATGCTTTGTATTCAAGATTCACTTCAGACACGGTAGCTTTAATAATACATGTAGTTGCATCATATATATATATATATATATATATATATATATATATATATATATATATATATATATATATATATATATATATGATGATTTTTTTATATATAGAAAATTTTAATTCTACACAAAAGAAATATATATGCTACAACAAAACTTTGTAGGCCATTGTCGCTCAGTATATTTCCCCCTCTCTGTATCTCTCTGTACAGCGTGTGCAGCAGCGCTGGTCAGCTGCGGTCATGACATCACTGGACAGCACAGCTCTCCAATAGGACACCTAGCCACGTTGCCAGGCAACAGCAGTGAAAGACCTGCATGTGTGTGTGTGTGTGTGTGTGTGTGTGTGTGTGTGTGTGAACGTGTATGTGATAATCAAACTAAAAACCTGAAATGTTCTGGCTTCAAGTAATAAGTTGTTCCTGTTCGGACAAACAAATTTCCTCATTTTAATATTAACACGCGCTTCAAACAGGAACGCACCGCAAATTTGGACCAGATAACGTAACTGAAATATACCAACATGCATTTTGGTGGTGTTTCTGAGGTCAAAATTATGTTTTTTTTCCGTTCTTACCAAAAGCAGTTCTATAAATGTAATTGAATGCAATTTTGAGAGCTTTTTCAGCTCATGTGAGTCATCCGTTTTGGTGTATTGTGTGTGTTTTCGGATAGCATGTCGGGAACATTTTCTTGGCCTCTAGCTGTGCGTGTGTGTTTCGAGTGCATCTCGGCTGTACACATTTCTAAGAGTGGATTTACGTAAATATATTTGTGCTGGGATGTGCGTAAGCCTCTCTGGCGGTGGGTATTTTGTATTTGTATGTGTACGTGAGCGTCTCCGGGTTGGTATTTTGTATTAGTGTGTGTGTGCGCCTCTGCGCCTGCCGTCTCAGGAGTGTATATTATATCCGATACAGTACCTCTTTCGCGCACCACATATTTCTGGGCCGATCGATACCTCTGACTCCCTACAAGACAATAATCGCTCCTCTCACCCCCCTCCCCTGTATGGCTACCATTATTACCACCCTCCCCGGGGGAACGCGCAAAACAGGGAGGGAGGCCAACGCTTCCACCCTTCCTCCATCCCTCTGTCCATCCACCCCGACCCTCTGTCCTTCTATTATTTCACCCCGACAGGAGGTGTCAGGGATGGAGTGGACGACTGGCGAAATAAAGTGGCAGGAACCATATTAAGATATGAGTAAACGCAGGACGGGTAGAGAGACAAAGAGGAGAGGAGGAAAAGAAAAGTGAGTGCAGGTGCATTGTGATCGTACAATAAAAGGAGGGAATGACAGGAGAAGATTTACACAGCTGTCTCCTAATAAAGGATAAGAGGCAGCAAGGCTCAGACGTGGAGAGAGGCGGCGTATAATTATGCCCAAAATGTACAGAAATCCAAATCGCGCGGCAAGTTCAATGAGAGCCAAGCCAATCCGAGCGAATCCCATCTGGGGGTCGGTGTCCGTCCGTGACAGAACCTACTAAGCAACTAAACAGCATGATGTATGTGTTATGGGGGACGGCAGATTGCTCGGTGTATAGGTTTATCGATTGCACTGGACTTAAATTGGCTCTCAATTAAAGAGAACACTTATTTGACCTCTTCCTCGCCGCCTGCGCCGCACGTCTTTCTTGCTTCTCCTTCCTCACCTGCACATCCATCTCTCTCACATGTTAAGGCTACGACCTCAAGCCTGTTCTGGCCTGCTCGTGCAACCCAGCGGCCGGTCCCTCCGCATGCCTCTTTCATTTGGGCTGGATCCTGCGGAATCTTTCACCCGCTATCAATCCGGTTAAAACTGCGGAGATGAATTATTAAGTTTATTTATTCAAACACTATTAATAATATAAGCAGACACAACACCTCGAGTCGAGGCGGACGGGGAGAGGTGCGTGAAAAGGGAGAGAAAAGGTGGTGTGCATAGTGGTAGTAGTAGTAGTTGGAGGGCTAAAAAAGGTGGAGGGAGAGGAGAAGGGAGGGTTAGGAAATTGGTCTGGCTAGCGGAACAGCTTTTCACCCCTCTATCCCCCCTCCACCACCACCCTCCCCTTCTCTCCCCCATTCTGCTTTGTATTCTGTGGAGATGACAGGGAGAAAGCTTTATTGCTCCGAGTTGGTATCGATCGGGGCCCCTCTTGGAGGGTGCTCAGACCCGCGTATATTGGAGGCACTTTTTCAACGCCCACAACCTCCCCCCTTGTCTCTCGTTTCTACTTCTTCTTCTTCTTTATATTTCTTTCTCGTTCTGCTTCGCTTTCTCTCGCGCACTCTTTTTGTGTCATTTATGCGGCCTGGGGATTCAGAAATCACAGTTTGGAGACGCTTCGGGTTGTATTTACCCGAGCGCTTCTTGCGCGAGCGCGGGCGGGGAGTCGAATCAACAGCGGGCCTCACAATTCAAACATGGATGAATACACACAAACTTACAGATCTCTTATTCCCTCGTCCTCAGCCTAATTTCTCCATCCCTGTCTCTCTTTTATCACCTCGCGCACTTGGCTAAGCGCTAGTTTTGATGTGGGCTCAACAAATGTCAGCGTTCCTGTGAAAAAGTGACAAGAGGGAGAGAAATCCGCAGGAAGACACGCGCTGCTCTCGGAGGATCGAAGGCTGTTTTGTAAGGTAGGTGTGTTGTCGTCGGCTAGCGCGGCAGTGATGCTAACAGCTCCTCAGAATCGGGAAACATTAGGATGGCTGTGTGGAAATACACTGACTGACAATTCCCCTGAAGAATGGAGGGAGGAGAGAAATAGAGGGATAGTTGGATGGATGAAGGCCCCCTCTACCCTTCGCTCGTGCCCTTGGGCAAGGTTTTTCACCCATGGTTCCCTGGGGTGTGTTCAACCTCTTCTTCTTCTGTCTTTCTGTGCTTTTCGCCCGTTCATTTCGGCCGCGGCACCTGCGCTTCTTTCGCAGGTTATTTAAACAAACTCCATTTTGAATGGCGAGGCTCATGGCCACATTCGTTCTCGGACGGCGTCCTAAGCTCTGGCTGTGCAAAAAAAGGTGGCCACTCTGCTGTCTAATTTTACCTCGCCCTCTCCATCAGCCTACCTTTCCACCGCCTCAGTGCCACTTATGTTCACTCACCAAATGACACACACAAACACCCCATCTCCCCCCATCCATCCATCGCTCGCTCGCTCTCTTTGTTGCTACGTCGTCGGCTATATGGTCGTCAAGCATGGCAATTTTGCCAAAATCACAGTGAGTGTGTGTATTTGAAGGGGAAATGGCAAGATATGTGTTTTTGTGTTAAAGATGTTGAAAGGGGAGTGCGTGTGTGCTCAATGTGGCTTAAAGGTACTTTGTGAAGTCACCTTTTGATTTGTACTGTGTTAGGGAACTGCACTTTCTATCAAAAGGTGCAGACAGAACTGAAACAGATCTTATTGTGGATGTAAAAATAAATTCAGGTCATGAAAATGTGTAAAATGAATGGCTACTGATACCGTCTTATTCAAAAAATCATGTTAAGTCCATGAATCAAAAAGAGTTTGAGTTTGTTTAGGTGTATCCTTATTTAAAAACAAACGGTTGCATACATCAGCTATGTATAATATTTTTTTTTCTTCATTTATACACACCCACCCACAAAACTATTATCTACTTTTAATATCTATTAAATGCTACTAAATAAAATCTATATATAACATAATCTATCTATCTTAATGATATATACATATATACATGATGATGATAATAATAATAATAATAATAATATTATTATTATTAGTGCAACCTTTTAAGTATAAAAATTATATCTAAATATATCTAAATAACAATTATATTTAAAAATAATTTACTTAATTTTAATTACTTATACAAAATAATTTATTATTTTAAAAAAGACTTCGGCTTCATCTATATGTCTTATCTAATTTACAGTAAGAATTGTATCTGTATCTTTCTAAAACATGTTGATGTAATGAATAAATGTGTTATTAATATTGATGTTTTTGCATGGTGCATTTACTAGAATATATTTAATAATATATTAATTAATTATTATTATTATTTAAAATAACTATTTTTAAATATATAATTTATATATATTTAAAATATGTACTTTTAAAAATAGTATTTTATAGAATTTTACATTTTTAAATCATTTTACAGTATAACAGTACAAAATGTTGTATATGCATAGATAATTTTTTAATATCATGATTTAACTGTGTAAACTAAGTCAAAAAAATATTTACCTCTCAGTGAATATAAAAAACCACCATACCAAAAAAAATAAATCCATAGTCTGATTTCTTGTCCAGCTTGTGTGTCAGTGCCTGCATGTATGTGTGTATGCACATGTATATTGTGTGGCATGTGTTGATTGCTGGGTTGTGGTCGTGCTGGGTGCCAGGGTAGTGAGGTGCTGGGTGAGTGGCACATCACCAGCTGAGAGAACGACTGAAAGAGAGAGAAAAACGAGGAGCGGAAGAGAGCTGAGAGGCTTTGGAGAGCGCCGGTCCCCCGGCCGACCGCCATTTCACACTGGTGACCAACACAAATTGGATCAGGCCGTGTTCTCATTGCACCAGCAAAAAATCAGACGCACAAAATGGCTGAATCTCCAGTACCGCAATACTGGACACTGGGCCGCTGACTACTGGATAGAGGAACAAATTAGTTTCACAAAGTAAACAATAAAAGTGTAATAAGACACTAAAGAATATATCAAAGCAACACACAAAGTGTAGCAACCTACCAAGATTTTTAAAGTGAAAGAATATTTCATATTAGAATCATCTGAAATAATGTTCTGAGTAATTCATTCTAGGAAAGCTAAACTCAAACTTTGGTTGCAAACCAATTTGCGTCTCTGACAGACTTGATTGGATTAGTGCTGCGAAAAACATATCACACTGTGATATTTTCGGTTATTATTTTTTTCCCATCCATGCTGTTAATCAAGTCACAGACCGAGAAAGTAATGACAGATTATTAAAAAAACCCACAATTTTTCCTCTTTAAAAATGCATGCATTGATGAATCATGCGCAATAAGACCAGAGGGCATTTATTAATAAAGTAAATGGAGTTGATATTGATTTCATGTTGTCTTTAACACATGAACGCTATTATATGCAGCATTAACCTGACAACGAAACTGATTCTCTTGCATGCTTAATGACGCTGAAACATCTAAAGAACATCACTCAAGTTGTTTGCAAAAAAAAAAGAAAATGCAGTTCTGATCGAGCGAATGCTTCCATTCAAATTGTCCCCAAATTTCATCAACATCATTTCTAAGTGATGACCTTGAACTCAAAATGGCTCTGTATGTATACAAGTCCTCCTCTTTTAAAGATTTACAAAATCTTGCCTGACAATATCCTGAGGAACGCTGTTATTGGAAAAGACGTCCTTGCCTTTTCACTGACCCGTGATGTTTGTCATCAGTTTTTTTTAAGGAACGGCAGGGCGAACGTCTGAATGAGTGGGTTTTTGAAACCGCCTCTGTACGAAAAAGCTCAAAAACTTCAAATCGACTCGGATAAATTGGGTTCGTATTGAGGATGCAAAGCCCACACAATAACCTGCGGAAGTTGTTTATCCAAGGTCGACGCTGACTTCAGTACATACTAAACATTATATGTCATACCACGTGTGTCATCAACTCAGTATTCACAAGCCTGATGTTGAAGCAACCTTTGCATTATTTGGCGACAGCTAAACAATGGACTGCAAGGCAAAGACTTATACAGTGCCGCCTGTGCCTTTTTTAATCGCACAGAGCAAACCGAGTGTAGCATAAATGCACCGTTTCGCATATTTGCTAATGCACGCTTGGCTTATTTGTTTATGCGCGAGCGTGTGTAGTTCTGGCGCCACGTGTTCGCCGTGTTTACACACTGAGAGCAGGGCACGTGGGGCGATATCTCACGGCAATCGATGAGAGGGGGAGCGGAGGGGGGGGTGGAGGAAAAATCGGTAAGGAAAGCAGGTTATCTCCCGTCATTAATGGGGGGGAATCCCGGGTAGGTGGGCCCTGCGTGTGTGTATGTGTGTAAGTTGGGGGAAGACCTGGATTCATTGAGAAAAAACACAGACTGTTTGGCATCGGGAGAAAGCAGACAATTATCTGTATTGATTAAAGCCAGCCAGCCAGCAGGCTGAAGACAGAAAACTATGACTAGATCAATAGAGAGAAGGGGAGAGAGAGAGAGACACACACACAGAGACAGAGAGAGAGGGAGGACGGCTGCGTGTTTTGTGGGGGTACTGCAAATAGGTTGTGAGTTGGCAGGAAAAAAAAAAGCTGAGTGATGCAACAGTTGTACGAAGCAAACGGGACAGAAGAAAGACAGCAGTGGACAAAGAGGGGAGAGCGTTTTGTTGGGTCAGTGAAAGGAAAACAGCCGCACGAGAGTAAAAATGAAGCCAGAGCGCGTCGTTGTTAGCAAGGAAACGGAAAACGTTGTAATTTGATGTCACTTAAAAGACCGCAAATGTTCAGAAAGTGTTACAACTGTTCAGAAAAAAAAGGTGTTAAGGTATTAATAGTTGTTAATAGGTGTTAAGTTTAGGAAATGGGTAGGGTTAGGTGGTAGTATAAGGTCCTGCAGAATAAGGCATTAATTGGCTCTAATAAGTGGCTAATATTCTAGTAATATGCATTCTAATAAGCAACCAATAGGTTTAATGATAAAATAAAGTGTTACAGATTACAAAGAAAATATTTACAGCCCAAGATTAATATATATCAGTATAAAAACCTTTGGAGAAAAAAAACAAAATACATTATATATTTATATAATGGTACCGTATAAAGTATATTTTGGGGTGTAACGCATGAACTACACAAACATTAAGCCTTGCAACTCGGGTTTGAGTTACATTCAAAATAAATAAAAGACAAAAAGCCTTTAAAATGTAACATTTCTGGAAAGAAACGGATACTGTGGATTAACAGTAAGTTCTGCATTAATCACAGGTTTCCACCTCTTGAAGCTAAATAGTAAATCGCTGCTGAGGAAACAGGTGGACAAAGTTAGAGGTGTGGTTAGGCGTCACGTTATTAGTGGCAACGTGAAGCCAGATTAGCAGACAAGAACTAAAGAAAGAAGTGCATGTTTGCGTCCCCCACTGCAGCTGTGTGCTTTGTACCTCGTACAAAAATACATCTTTCATGATTAAACTTGAAAGTAAACCCTACTGTGCTAGTGTGTCTAACAAGCCACTTCAAAATCAGCAACCAATCACACACACATAAACAGCTGGACACACATATTCAATTATGGCACACTCCAACATTGTAGTGCACAAGTCTGGCCTGATTACTCTCTCTCTGTGAGGGCGTGCGTGAAAGACAGACAGAGAGAAAGTGAGAGAGCAGGTCTTTCCTGTGCTGTAAGGCCTGGGAGAAATGGAACTTAAATGCCTCTCACTGGCTCTCAAACTCCAGTTGCCTTTATTGATGCACTGGCCTACTGCCAACCAGAGGCCTTTTCCACTTCAAAGGGTCCGCGTTCACACACACACAAACACACGCATACACACACACACACAGGCACACACACACATACATTCGTCCTAACCTGTGAGCATGAAATGCACTCCAACCTCTATCTGTACTTCAGGCCTATATCCGTGATGTCCACCTCCATGTGTAATCTTAGATATAAAAAAGGCCACTCAAAGTGCGATTCAAACCTCTATCTGTCATCTGAAAGTCTATAAAACCCCATCTATACCGTGAGCGAGTGGCACTGCAAAACTAAAACACTCCCTTTATAATCGAAGCGCTTTCGAAGAGCAAAGTGATTCCGTTTGTTTTGAGGCTTGCTGGGATTTGAATTTGATTTAAAGCCGTAGTAATTTAGAATCAATTCACACTGCATTCTAATTTCAACTCGAAACTTGTTTGGATTTAACAAATGATTCAAATTGGCGTCTTTTCGACCCGAGCTCAAAGGGATTCAAGGTTGCAGTAATTCAGTAAGCCGGTGCGTTTGATTCAGAGTTGCAGTGATTCATGAAATCGTTTGAATTTGAGTCAAAGCTTGCAGTTCATTGTTGTAGTGATTTGAATCAAGTTTCACATCCAGCTTCAAGATTGCATTGATTGAAATCTGATTCAGAAATTGTTGTGAAAATTCAGTTCATATTTGTGTACGTGTAAAAAAAAAAAAATAAAAGCAATGAAAAATGATTAAAAATGCATGCAATAACATGCCCCGTTCTTTTATATCAACACGAACAACTGTTACTAAAAAATATGATTCTCAATTAATTACGTGAAATGTATGCATTTGCAAATTCAATAATTATTTTAATAAATGCAGTAACGATGTGCTGCTGCAAATGCACGATAACCCTCAAGCAGTTATTCTTTAGCTACATAAACACCTTTATAATTTATGACATAAATATTAAACGACAACTTATCAAGATCAGTAGAAACGCAGCTACATTTCAGTCCCTTTCAGGCTCTACAGGTCTGAGATAGAAACTCCGCACTGTGTGGATCCTAGAATTCACAAATGTCGATACGACCCACATGTCTACGCCTCAGCCTTTGCATTTCAATGCAGTTTCCTTTTCATTATTTATGACTCTTTTACCCACGTCAGAAAAAAAAAGCATGGGCCTACACCTCCACACCTATCCCCATAGTAACCGGCCTCACAAGTCCTGTATATGCACAGAGAGCCCCTCACAGAGCGCATACCATATACACAAGTATGTGTGTGTGCGCGCGTTTGGACATACATGTATGCACAATCGTAATGGGCTTCCCGGTGTCCTGGGGAGGAAGTGTGAGAGGTGAGCGTCTCTCCATGCCTCCGAGAATGGAGTGAGAAACCAGACTGCAGCTGAGTGTGAACAAGCCGGGACAAGCAGCTGTCATATCTGACGGGAGAATGACAGTCTGCATACGAGGACATTATATATAAATATAGAACAGGGTTTTGGTCTTCTGCTTTGCATTTTTCTAACACTTATATTTCGTTGTAAACCATGTATTACCAGCATAACTTTTTGAGTGGAAAGTTTCATATTTACATGAATGTATCTCTTAGCTTTAATGACAGTAGAGCCACACGAACAAAACCTGACGATCAGCTTGATTTGAGAATGATTCAAAGAGCATCTTGTGCTTCAAACATCTAAGTGCATTTCACAGTAACAAACAGAATTTTTGATTCAGTGTCAATTGAAAGGATGAAGTGATTCAGATTTTTTAGGAACTTGATTCAAATTCGTTTGGCCCTTTACAGTGATTCGGATTTGATTTGGAGCTTCACGTGGTCACAAATTAGTTTGAAATGAAAGAGTTTAGAGTGATGTGAATTCGTTTAGAGGTTTGCAGTGATCCAGACTCAATTAGAAGGTTGAAGGGATTCAGATTCGTTTTGGATCTTGTAGTGACTCACATTT
Source organism: Puntigrus tetrazona (assembly GCF_018831695.1). Lineage (NCBI taxonomy): Eukaryota > Metazoa > Chordata > Actinopteri > Cypriniformes > Cyprinidae > Puntigrus > Puntigrus tetrazona. Next base: position 27,679,514 of record NC_056702.1, on the reverse strand, counting down.
GTTTTGAGGTTGCAGTAATTAAAAATCAGTTTTACACTCGCAATAATTAAAATTAGACAGACATTCAAAGCTTTTGATAGTAATGTCACAAATGTGTTTTCATTAAAGGAGTTCAGTGTGATCTAACTTTGTTGTAATGAACAAGATTAGAGTGATTCAGACACATTTTGTAGTTTTAACTGATTCCGATTCAGCTTTCTGGCTAAAACGATTTAAATTCAATTCAAATTTGAATTTGAGCTTCACATTGCCACAAATTTGCTTTAAATTCAGCTAAATTAAGAGTGATTCAACTTTGTTTCGAGGTTTGCAGTGAAAGTCAAAGTCAGTTAGAAAGTTAAAGTGATTCACATTTTGTTTTACTTATTTTTTATGATTAAAATCTTGCATGCTTATTTATTTTGATTCTTGCATTATTTAGGAATCGATTCAAAGCTTTGCAGTGATTCGAATTTGAATTTGAGCTTCACATTGCCACAAACTTGATTAATTATACCGAGTAAATTATTGAGTGAATTATGTACATTTTGAGGTTTGCAGAGATTCAAAGTTAATTAGAAGACTGAAGAATGATTCAGATGAGTTGGATCATTCAAAGTCATTCTAAAAAAAGTGATTAAAATTAGATTCCAAGCATCAGATGAACACAAACGTGTCAATACTCGTGATTGAAATTCATTTTGAGGTTTGCACACTGATTTTGTCTGCACAAAAGACTTCACACTGTCCCAAATGTGTACTTTTTACCTTCAAATCGCAAAACCTTAAAATTATAATTCTGTCATCATTTACTACCCTCATGTTATTCCAAACCTTTACAACCAACTACATAATGAAAATATTTCAAAAGAATGTTCCACTGTGTGGAGGGAAAAAAAATTCTTTGTTCTCCTCAGAAATAAGTCATGCAAATAGGTTTCAAATGACATGATGGTGAGTAAAAGATGACTTTTTCATTTTTGTGTCAAAACATTTCTTTTATGTTGCTCTTTTCTTAGCTTCTTAGTGTTTTAGAATGTAGATTTTCTCTAGCCCTTCCGTGTAGGTAATGCCCATTATCCTAATACTGTGGTCTCATCAATCCAATAGAGCAATTTCTAATCATGTGTTCCGTTTGTACCTGGCCTGGTCCTGCAGTGGCCCATCGTCCGCTTTTCCTTATGTCACTGGTGTTGGACAATAGCCCTTACTGAAGGTCCCCACCACTGCAGCTTACACTTAATGAACAACAACCTATCCATCCAACCCCCACCATCATCCATCTATCTACCCCCATCCCCCCTCCCATTCGCCCCTGCCCACAACCACTGTTGTCCACTGTTCACCTCATCCATAGTAGACGGTATTGATTTTCAGTGGGGAAAATAAAAAAGGCCATGAATTTTAATGCTTTCTGTCTCTCTCTCCCTCTCTCTCTCTCTCTCTCTGTTATACCCCCCATCCACCTTTTTTCCACCCCTTCTTCTCCTGACCCATCCCTCTGCTGCGTTCTTTCCTGGGGGAAGGATAAAGGAGAGGGGGATGGGACAGTCGTGGAGGGGAGAGGTGGAGGGGTTGGTGGTGTGGCGTTGGGTCATTTCTCATTTCCGAACCCTGGACGCTCACCTCCCCCTTCCTGTTAACTAGCCTTCTCATTGCAGGAACGATATGGATGGAAACACGCAACGACCTCTCTGGACGCTCATCAATACCATGCGTGTGACTCTACACAAGCGTCTGTTAAATTAATTAAATGCATGAATAATATGATCACCTGGCACATTTAGTATTTAATGATGCAAATCAATTAATTAGTTAATTAAGAGTTAAAAAAAGGAATAACATAGGAATAAAAAGTCAAATAAATAAATGATATTAATATTTTTAATATCCAGTTAAACAACAAAGTTCAAAAGTTTGGATTTCTTTTTTTGGGGGTGAAAATGCATTACATGGATAAAAAGTGATTGTAAAGGCATTTGTAACATGATAATGTGTAATGTGTTTTTCTAAATTTGAAATATTTCTATTTTAAATAAATTTCATGCATTTGAACTTTCTGTTTGCCAAATAATCCATAATTAAAAAAATAAAAAAATATTAAGCTGCACAGCTATTTTCAATATTTAGAATAAAAGGAAATGTTCTTAACTGCCAAATCAGCAAATTATAGTTATGAAGGGTCATGTGACAAAAAATCTGAAAATTCAACTTTGCATCACAGGGATAAACTATATTTTACAATATATATAAAAAAAACTGCAGCCAAACTGCAATAATATTTAACAAGATTGCCTTATATTTTACTGTATTTCTGATCTTGGTGACCACAAGAGAGTAAAAGAAAAATTTACTGACCCCAAACTTTTAGTTTCTGCTATTAAATCATTTCATTAGCCTGAAAAATAACAGGTAGCTATAATTCAATAACATACTCTGTATGACAACTTGACAACTTATTAGCGTTGGCTGTATTCATGTGACATTTTTAAACAATAATTAGACTGAAAATACTCTAGAATTCAGCATTATTTAAACATGGACTTCCTGCTAATGACCATATGGACGTCACCAAATGTTTGTCGCTGAAATAACATTAAAGCACAACAAAGATAGATGGAACAATCTCCCAGCACTCCGTCAGAGTGACGAATGTTTTAATAATTTCAGTAGTAAAAAAATGGCACACACAATTTCTACGGTGGCATAGCCATACAGTAAGTGACCACATACGTCAATTTACCAGCATTTACAGCTAATTGTCATCTGTGTAATTTCCAAAGGATAGGCTAAATAAAGGAGTGTAGAAAAATCTTCAAGGTAAGACACACGCGGCGAGGCTCATAATTCTGACAAGCACATCTTTTTGTGTTATTTTCTGTATGTGGTTCCTCACCGCCTTCTAATATAAAAGCCGAGAGGATGGACGAGAAATGGACAAAATTGAGGGAGTAAAAAGGGGCTTTTAGGGCCGAAAGCGCAGTTGGTGTGTGTGTGTGTATGTGATGGCGTATCTGTGTGTGTGTGTTAAAAGTGGGGTCTTAAAAACTGCATCTACAGATTGCAGTACACAATGTTTCATTTCCTTTTACTACTATACAATAAACTATTATCATCATCCACGGCAGAGCGTTCAGATAGTCTGTGGTCGTCAAGCAAATTTTAACAATGTTCTGTAAATATTTTAATAAGATTTAATGGAGTATACCAAAAACTCTGAAGACTGCACATTTCTGTGATTTACACTGAAAAAAAAAAACATGTCCTTGAGTTTTCTGTCTTTTTTACAGCTCAGCGACTTCTGATACTACGTTAAGAGCTCATCCGTGTGAAATACGACAAATTTTGTCTTATTGGTTTCGTCCCGATCTCAATCCTCAGTCATTCACGTGTGTCTCCAATTCATCTCCTTCTTATACTGCATTGAACCACACAGAGGGAAAACCAGTGAATGCTAATAATGACACATAGGTGTGTTCCTTTCGCATGTTTCCACAGGCTGCTTCCGTGACATGCGAAAGGTCATTTGAGGTGTATTGTGGTATTTACTAACAGCCAAGTGTTTTGTGGTTCATTCGGGGTTTGCTGTTATTCTTGCGTGTTTTGATTAATCTTGCAAGAGCTGCCAGACACATAACGAGGATTTGAAATTGAGGTCAAACACTTTTGAAATGCGTCAATACGCATGTCAAGAAATTCTCCCGGAACGTCACACAAATGGATATGTTTAAATACGCATAAAACATCATGCGTTTCTCATCCCTGAGAACTTGCAACAGCTCTGGTTGAATTAAACAACACAGACTATTATATTCAAACCAACTACAGTTGCTTTGCTTGGATATCAGAGATACATTCAAATGGCTCGAAGATCTATTGCAAACGACATTGCAATGAGATGTGCAATATCTCCACATTTTAGAAGCACAAAATATTGGCTCATTCAGGTTTGTGGTTATACTTGTGTGCTTTGATTAATCACATGAGAGGAGCCAAACTCTTCCGAAATTAATAGAACAGTTTTTTCAGAACATCACAGAAACACTTTTAATGGATGTTACCAAAAAATGGGATAAACATTACACGCACCCCAATAACTGCACATTTGTTCATCATTGAGAACTTTAATAAACTCTGGATAAATAAGTAAATAAGTCATTATATTCAAACAATTGATTTGCTTGGATTTTGGAGGTAAAATTTTGGGAGGCAATCATAAAGATTCATTGCAATTATACATTTTCTAATATCTCCAAACTTTGGAGGCACTTTTAGTATGTGTTATAATACTGGTTTGCTGTTGTCATTATGTGTTTTGATTAATCTTGCAAGTGCTAATTCATTCATAATTAACAGTTAAATTTGTGGTCAAACACTCGCAAAACACATCAGTGCATATGCAAAGAAAATCTACAGGAACCTCACACAAACATTTATAATGGATACTTCACCAAAACAGCACAAGACATCATGAATATGAATTTTTATTCATCATTATTAATCATTATGAACTTTCATCATATTCTAAGCATCCACTTACTTGGATCTAAATTTGGAGCCAATCTTAAAGATCTATCACAAACAACGTTTCACAATTTCACTGAACTTTCAAAAAACAGTTCTTAAAAAAAAAAAACAAATCTTAGTTTTATGGAATGTAACCTTTTTTAAAATGTTTTTTTAAAATCCACATTCTTAAAAAAAATCTTAAAATGTTCTCTTAAAAGAACTTTGAGAAATGGAAAAATTAATGAATACCTTTTTGGAACCTTTGAATGTTCCTCATGGAACTACACATGCCATTAAACACGGTACACAATGCTGCAATTTTGTAGCCACTTTTGATGCACATCATAATGTTGTTTGCAATCCAAGCGCATGATGCATTAAAACACTAGGCGGAGGTTCCCGCCTCAATGCAAGCGGCCCATGAGGCCTTGAACTTGAGACGGCGGGAGAGTCAATAAGAAAACGGTGCTTTTAAAAAGACGGGACGAGATGAAAAAGAGAAGAGGGGGGATGATGAGTGGCTGCATGTGAATGGAAGGGGGCACGAGAGAGGGGCGGTAGGAGGGGTAGGGCTGAGGCGAGGGTCAGGGGTCAACTTGTCAACCCCCACTGCCCCTGACGGGCAGACAAAGGGAGGCGAGAGGGGTCAGAGTGCACGGCTGAATGGACAACTGGTGAACACACTCCAATGGGGGGGTGTCTCTTTAGCCACACGCAGAAAAGAGCGTCTTTCACACTCGCGGTGCATCCTTTTGAGGGCGTTTGAACCAGTTGAGACATTCGGATTCCTTTCAAGGTCTCTAAAAAGAGAAATTTGAATACACAGCCGCCTCGACAAGAGCCTCCCTTTCAAGAACCGCTCTACAAGTTCACGTATGCGCGCGGGCTCTTTTGAATACGCTAATGTGACTGGAGATTTCCTTTGTTGCCCGTACGTTACGACTCAAAGAAAACGATAACAAATCTCCTTCTAAATATAGATGCGGTGCACGCGCATGAGTGCATGTCACAACTCCCTCATTATCTTAAAACATGCACCGCTGCCGTGCCGGCGGAGGTCAAGTCCACTTACGGTCGGAGCTACGCTAGCTATTTATCTTATCTGCGGGATTAGCCAGGCGGCCTGTCAGGTAAACCACACCCCGCACCAACTGCAACGTTCCCGTGGTTACCCTCCTGGGTAATCAGAGCGGGATTTCTTTATAAAATTATGCAGCTGACCGGCACGTATACTCACCATATTCATCCTGCATATGGAACAGGGGAAGATGGATAGATGTAGGGAGGAGCAGAAATGATGGGGTGGGTCACCTGACCTAGTTATTCTTAACAAATACATATTATTCATACATACACAAATCAGAAGTGTCATCATGAGTAAACACAGAAGTGCATTAGGAGATTGGAAACATTGCTGTCTATACTTGTGCCATTGTCAGTACTATCAAACCATTTCACCATTTCTTTAAGCCTAATAAAGTATGATTTGGATCAAATTAATAAAACAAAAAGTGGCAAAAGGTAAAGTCTATCCATCTATCTATCATTAAATCACTGGCCTACAGTCCACAGCATTAGATTCTGCAACAGAGTTAGCAATTCTTTTTGAAGTAGGTAGATTCCATCTGCACCATTTTGTAAATGTTAGTCTATGCACTCTATCATTCAAAAGTTTGGAGTGAGATTTACATTTTAGAGAAATAATTTCTTTATTCTTTAAGTACACACTTAAAATTGATTAAAAGTGAGAGGAAAGTCATTTGTAATGCTTCAAAAGATTCCTAATTCAAAACAAATGCTGTTCTTTTGAACTTTCCATCGATCGAATAATCCTAAAATCACATTGCACAATATAGGTTCAGGGGTGGAAGAACTGAAAGTAGTTGAAAGTACAGTCGGAAGACCAGAGTTCCGTATTGTATTTAGTGAATACAAAAAGCAACAGCAGAAAAGCAGAACGAAAAATACAGAGTTAAATGGAGAAATATAAAGAAAGATGGTTGTAAGGTGGCAGATTGATTTCATTTCTGGATCAAAAGAATGAAAAGACCATGAAAGAAAAGAATGAAAAAAAATAAGTGGACGCCCAACAAAAAAACAAGAAAATGAAATGTTCAACTTGGGCACTTGTCCTTGTGTAAAAATATAAACAAGCACCTTGACCTAACAATGTGTACGTGCAGTGAGTGGCCGGCTCTTAACATTCCTTTGGACGCGCTTGCATGTGTTGAAATTTCAAATGTTTTAAGCAAACACGTTGTCCAGATGTTTGCTATAGATGAACTTTGAAATTCAAAAGAGTTCTTTGCCGGTCTTTCAGTGAACATGTGGGCTTGAATGTCTTTCTTTAAATTCATTTGTCCACATCTACTGTCAAAAGTGTGAAAGAGTACATGTTCGCATTGTGTGTGAATGTGTGTGTTCGGAGGAGGGGGGTGTAGGGTAAAGATGCGGTTACTTTGAGAAGATTGAAGCGCAAAAGCACTCAGATTTATTAAAAGCCGCCGCTCACGCCTGCCTCGCTCTCTCTCTCTTTCTCTCCCGCTTATTCCGCACCATTGTTGCAATACCCCCTTCATTGTGTATACATTGTGGAGGGATATTAAATTTCTCCCTTCGAACCCAACTGTAACCACTACACAGCCATGGGGAAGGGCAGCACGTCCCTGAGGTCCAAAAACACACGCAGTTACATGCACGCGCTCATTTTCATACAGCTTGTCCATCAAATTAAACTGGGTGGTGAAAAACCCGCCCAAAATCGGGACACTCTCAATCCAGGAGCTGATATGAAATGCAGGGGAGGGGGACAAATTCAATCAAAAGAGCTTTGGTTGTTACGAGTCCAAGTTATTACTTAAATGGCCTCATCACGGGCAGCTGGTCCAATGTAGATACTTGTGAAAGACATGCATAACCGCACCCGCGCGGTGAGACCTGATCGATAAAAGTTTAAAAGCGAATATTAATTCAAGCAAGTTGAAATTAAAAATCAATATGAATGCGTACCTGGTTGTTTTACGCTCCTCTTTACACTCCATCGGCCCTCGGTCTTCATCTAACACATTTATTCTTTCTTCCACTCGACAGCCAACAATTTCTGTTCTACATGGCGCTCAGCTGACCAGAAGGCTACGGTCTCTTTCTCCCCGTAATAAAATGTGTGAACCCTGACTCTTTTCCTTCAAAAGAGCGGGATTTCCTTTGATAAGGGTTCGAAAAGTGGGAATGACAGTGAGGTGGGAAGAGAAAGCAAGATGGCTCATATTGTGGATGCCATAATAAGAATTGCGTACAAGTGTAAATGTTTGTGGTTTCAAATGGCTAAATGTGTGAGTGTGTGTGTGTATGTGTGTTGTGGTGAAATCTAATTCCTGAGATTAATTAAGAGGCGGTGAGACCCTGACCTCAATGACGAGCCCTACGGCTATTCACACGCAACTTCCAGAGAAAGAAAGAAAATATTTATAATCTGGATATAAGGCAAATGTATTTGATACTTGTATACATACCATATATACAACTAGCATAAGAGCTCATCTAAGCTAGTTATTTCTAACCACTATATCAGTGATCATGCTTATTTGTGCTGGTAGACCACTCTAGTCCAGCATCAAAACCAGCTTGACCACCTTTGGCTAAAAACATACTTTATGCAAGAGCATGAATGCGAATGCATGGCCAATGCATTGCAAGCATGTCCCACTATACATACATAATGTGAATACTGCAGTACATTTTTCTTATGTTTTATACCATTGTTTTTAATTGTTCAAAAAATTTAAAATCTGTGTTCAGATGGAAAACAAATGCATTTTTAGTGTGACCTCACGAAGTTTGCATTGAATTATGGAAAGAGTTCAGACAAAGTAGTCATACACAAAGCTGATTCAGGCTTTAAAATAGTTCACCCATCACTCTTAAAAATAAAGGTTCCAATATCATGTAGCGTTGCAACCATTTTCAGTTCTCTAAAAAACTTTTCTTAAAACAATCTTTTTTTTTAGCCTGTAGAATATTTTAATATTCTGGACAACCTTTTTTGATTCGGAAGAATGTTTTGTGGAATTTAATAGTTTTCAGGGATCTTAAAGGTAGTACCAACAAGGCCAATAAAGAACCTTAAATGTAACACAAAATGTATTGTTTTAAGCAAAATGTGGACAAAGAATGTGGACCATTCTATTTTATTCCAGCTGTTATTCCTGAACATGAAACTTTTTTTGAAGCTTTTATGGCACTATTTGGAGCAGTCACCATCCACTATCATTGTGTGGAAAAGGCAGCATCAACACTCTTCAAAACTTCCATGAAAAAATTAAGTTGCGATATAAGTGTAAGAAATTTTAACGTGAACAATTTTTTTAACTGGTATGAAACTGGGTTTTCCAACAAGAGAGGCATGGAAACATAAAAGCACAGGTCACAGTTGACCAGCGAGAGTGTATTAACATGGCCGTACCGTGTAATTTGGTTTATGAGTCTGATAAAGGTCCATCGAGAGAAAGAGAGAGATTGCGATGTCTTGCTCCATCTGTACAATATGACCACCGGATCCCATTTCACACGTGGCCGTAATAGCGCTCAGTGTGTTAAGAGCTATCAGAAATCGGCCAACACACTGTCCCTCCAGCAATCATTACGCATACGTCCTCACCTACACACCAGGTAACGCAAACACACATAGCAGAGCATGAAAAAAAACACTTGGCCCTGTCAGATATGGGGTATTGGAGTCCGAATGAGGTCCATTTATTCGGCAGTGGTCTTGATGGTGGTCTCCATCGCAGAGGTGAGGGCCGGCGCAGGGGAGAGAGTGTTTACCTACATCCCTTTATTACCATCTGCTTAATGGCCTATGAATGTCTCCATGGATACTCAGGAGGGAGAGAGAGATGGATGGAGGGACAGAGATGGCTCCGATCGGAAAGGTAGGCTCTCAGCAGGGAACTCTCGTGCGCGTGTGAGTGCGTTTGGCTTAATGCATGTGTGTGTATGTGTTCAGAGATACTTAGTGCAATGAGTGCAGTACTTCAAATGATTTCAGTTTCCTGTAAGTGCAACATCAAAAAAAAAAAAAAAAAAAAACACAAACCGGTAGATGTGTGTGTGCTGGCGTGCATGTGTGTGTGTGGAGGGTAAGCCTAGGTGTCGGGATGGGGAAGGGAGAGGTGGTTTAATGCAATAAAGCATGTTGTATTGACATCTCTGTTGTGTCTATTGATTCCCCATTATGTCCCTAACAAACCCGGGTGGACATTTTGTCATTCGCAATCACGTTAGCACTGGGACTCGCCGACGTTCCCGCTCAAATCCGATCTATATACACACACACTCGCGCTCTCTGGCTGCGGACGGCAGGGCTGATCTTCCTTAATCAATACCTGTTTGAGGTTAAAACACTTTGCGGCGCATCAAACTGTAAATTTGTATCAGTGTAAACACAGCCCGCCCACGCAGACGGACATAGACTGACCTGATCGCATTTGACCTTTAACCTCAAGTGCACTTCTATATTCCAATCAGCTACTTGGAATTTACACAGCAGCATAAAACTATTTTGTGGTTTTGCTGCAGTGATTAGGCTGTGGATATATTTACTGTATAAGACTATAATTCTATAAAAGTGACCATGAAATGGGTTTAGAGACTGTACAACAAAACAACAGTAAAATGTGGTTCCAAACCGCAGCACCAGGTAAATAAGGCCTAAAAATAACAGTGGACCTGTTATACATCTCTATAAGCATTCACTCACTAGAGCTAAAAAGAGAACACAAGTTCACAAGTTTGAGACAACTAGTGAAAATGGTTCTCATTTTGTGCTACAAAGTATAGTATTAGCAAAATTTGAGTACTATTATTTATTTTTTTATGACAACTTTATCTTAATGATTGGTGGACTCCAGTCACCATGGCCAACATCACGTATTTCTTATATTTTGAACAAAATAGCACAGAATATTTTCCCCAACTTTGAATTATTTATGAAATTCTAAACCTTTTTATCTAAAAGTTTAATTTAATAAAAAAACAATATATTTTTTATGTTATCTCGGTCTTTTGGGCTGAACTGTACATCTCGTACAGCCAGTTTGAATATCAATGCTTAGTGAGGGAAGGTACATTTATTTTCAGCGTTTCTTACAGATGGACACTATTGAGGGCGTTAATTTTATTAGCTGCATTTAACCAAAGCCTGTGTTACACAACGTGTGTGAAATATAAAAAATTACAGCCAGACTGTCAAATTAGCCATAAAGATAATGTTTGCAATAATAACTTTTGCAGTTTACTGAAATAAAACACTGATGCATCAATAACAGTGCAGGATTTGCTAGAACATGCTTCCCAGCAGCCTAGGCACTCAAAGCTACATTAGAAATATAGTGTACAGACTATCCCAATCTCCATGACGCCACGATTCTACAGTAAACACAGAGTAAAAACTGTCAGATATCTTCATAGTCTTCTGCTAGAAAAAAACCTAGTAAAAACTTTGATCTAACATCCTCGATAGTGTCTATCATCTGTAAATAAGGCTGAACATAAATGTAGTTTCCCACACCCAACATAAAGATCCTCACTGGCTGCTTCGCTTGTCACTTTGACCTCTGCAGCATTTAATGTCAGCTGTGGCGCCTGGTGTCCATTTTAAGTCTTATATTATCAAAGAAGTGAAAGGTTTAACCTTTGGTATAATTTTAAAAGCCGAAAAGGTTAAAGTTTTAAAACCAAGTGGTAGCCGAACACCAAATACATTCAGCTTATCTTTTTTTCCCATGTAGCCAAAAATGTGTTTAAATATTAGAAAAATATAGAATGCGACACATCATGTGATAATGTTACCAATCGGCTAATTACGACACGGAACAGACAAAACAAACACACCAGTTTCAGCAAACGCTGAACACAAGTACACACGCGATCAATAATGCATCCATCAATAAAAACACCGTAAGTACCTGTTCAAAATGAACTTGCTGCACAATTAATTGTTCGCTATCATTTTTAGGCTTGCCGTTTATTTATTATTAACATTGTTTTTATATGTAAACTGAAGTGTCAATGTCTCTGTCATTTTCGGGAATGATACAGAACCCCCCTCTCTCTATTCCTCCTTCAATATCCACCAGCTCACTAGACTTCTGACCTAAAAGACAAATCCCAACCAAACAAGCAGGCCAATCCAATTTTAACACTACCTGCATTTCAAGAAAGCGCATCACCACGTGGGCCCATTATGTGGTGCAGCTAATGAAAGCTTAATGTCTGGCTCTTTGCTCGTTTAGGCGCCAGTAAGTAATTAAAGACTACTGCTCTTATTTCTTGAGGTATAAACCTTACTCAGGCAAGACGCCGTATTTACTTTTTTTGTGAATGAAGAAGCTGTGAGGTCCGTTTAATTGCCTCTGCAGATGCAACAAAGAAAAAATACCCCCACAACTCTGGAAAACCAGTGATACGAAAATTAAACTTCAATTAAATTGTCATAACCTCAGGAGCCTACTCGTGCCCGCGTGTCCCTCAGCCTCGTTTTCATTCAAATAAATAAATAAACATGGCGTCCATTTTCAGTAAGGTCTATGGCATGTCCACTTTTTTAGTATTTAGCTCTTACGTGAAAAAGAGTTAAAGGCAGCGGTGTCAACGCCAAGTTTTTTCATGCCCTTATTTACATTTTAGTCATTGTGTGCTGGTGTATGACATGTGTTTAAGGTGACACATGATCTATAAGTGGCGCATACGTTTAATCCATCTGCTGGTTGGAAAATTTCCGCTTCGTTGAACGCCAGACGCTGCGCGCACACATTGCGCGCCCCCGCCCCCTCACTAATGCAGTACTTCAGAACCAGCACTCTTTATATTTAGGAAAAGCACAAGGAAAACTAACATGTTTGGTTAACGCTTCGCATTACACAGTCACGTTACGCCTTTCGTGCGAACAGGTTAATTATTATAATAATTTTGCGAAAAGGAATTGATTTGCAAGCAGCTCGACAAAATATAAACAACCGCACATATGTTGTTTATTCGCAGGCCTGACGTGTGCAAAGTCTATCAAAAAGTTCAAAGCTTCAGCAGTATTTTCTTCGCTAAACTACAGTCAGTCATTGATGACTGTAATTTGAAATTAAATTAAGATCATTGCGTTATTTATGCCTAAAGTAAAAGCACTTAAAATCGACAAAAGCATCAACAAATAAAGTGACATTCGGTCTCATCATTCTCTAACTTGTCGTTAAATTCACACACTCGCTCCGTCTTTTTTCCCCGCTGTCTGCGTGTATCGATCTCGGCGGAATCGATAAATTACCATGAATATTCCCTGAACCGGTCGTGAGAAGAGAGTCAGACGGCAGATGGAGAAGCAGATACGGGGAGGACAGAAGGATGAAAGAAGCCAAAAGAGGCCGAGACAAACCATTCAAACAAGGGCAATTACGGGCAGACGTCTTTTCAACTCAACCAGCCTTCATTAATGCACACTCAACGTGGCACTTTTTTTTTAATAAAATACATACACAGCCTACACAAACGGAACTAGAAGGATCTGAACGTATTTTGTGAGAAATACAAAAAAATATATGGATTTTATTCAGACGGTTGTCTGGGGCTGAACAGGTGTTTCGGCTCCATGTTTAGATTTTCTTTTCAGTGTGAGGGGGGGAAAAGAAAAGCCGTTACCGACGTTAACCAGAAGGAGGTAAAAGGTATCTCTTACCGGAGTTACCGGAGCGCAGAGGCAGCGGAGACTTGAGTCGCCAGGCGCTGAAATCAGGAGCGGTTCTCTGAAACACCAACGGCACCGGCAAGGGAACAAACATGATCCGTCGTCGTCTGGGCTTTTCTTCTATGCTCTCTTGTATTTGGCGTTTGTCTTGAGTTTCTTTTTCTTTGGTTGCTTATTTTGTCAAGTAGACTGCGTTTTGAGGTCGTTTCTTTTTTTCTTTTTTGGTAGTTTCTATTTGGTTTCAAATGTAAATTTCTTAAGCTATCTTTACATTTTTGGTATTGTGCCTCTCAGTCATTACTTCTTCCTCAGGGATGCTCTATCTCGGACTGACACACAGACGGATAGTCGGGATCTTTCAATATCGTCGAAACATATATTAAAAGTGTTTTTTTTTTGTTTGTTTGTTTGTTTTTTTGTGGTCACTCAACGTTTGCCTTTCCGTTAAATCAGTTAAATCGTCAACAATTCGAAACTAACAGGACGGTTGAGAAACACGCGTTCGAGCGGACCGTTGGCTGAAACGGTGACTTTTTAAAATTCAAAACTCACTTGTTGTCTTAACTGTCATTACGTTTCCTGGGTTTTGCGTATCCCGCGCGAGACCAGGTGAGCGGCCGGTAAACGTCACAATGGCCTTGCGCGCGCCGCGATCCGGTTCCACTTTGGTTTCGCTTTTTAAACAAATCCCGGGTCAAAAGCGCGTTCGCTTTAGTACAAAAACTACTTGGTTACATTACAATCAAGTCGCGGTTGCTGGCTTTAAATCGGTTTGCGAAGGTTTAACAGGGATTATTTGGTTTCTAGCTCTCCTACGGTGTGGTTTATCTCGCGCACATTGCACGCATTTCAAGCAGCATTTTAATTTTGCGTTGAAAACATAACAGGATCGCTTGCTATATTTAAATGATCGCGTACGTAACAAGGCTGCGCGGCGGCTCGACGCGCTCCCCCTTTCGCTTCCACTCGCGAGCCGGTAATTAAAACGCAATCAATCGATAAATAAATTAAGGAGCGACGCCGCGTGTGCGCGAGATGTTAAAACTGAACGAAAAGAAAACAACACGGTACCCGTTGAGCGAAATTCGGCTCTTTGGCTCTGTCCCACCACCATCCGTCTGTGTGCGCGCGTGTGTCCGTTACGATAGTCCCGTTATCTGGGAACCCCGGTAGCTTGCGAGCTCTGTCCGCCTCCCGGTACGAAAGCAACACTGAAACGAGAGGAGCAGCCGCTATACTCCCCCCGGCCCCCTTTCTCTCCCTCCATCCATACCTCCCCCTCTCCCTTCCCTTTTTTTACTAATCCCATATAAGGCAAGCTATCCTGCGTATCGATCGCTTGATTACTCTTCATTATGATGACTCTGATGATCGCGGTGGGCCGCTGATCGATAGGCTTACACGCATTCAGCGAGTAGCTTACATCAGGTGATTATTTCCTCATCTGCATGCAGGTATATATATATACGCCTGTTGAAAAGACACGAGCGGTCCGCGGAGAAGCCATTGATGTGTTACAGTGATTATTTAACGGGGCGGATTATACTGTGAACGAGCAACAAACGGAACCCGATTACCGCTATACCTCACAAAAGTTTCATTTGGTCTATTGCTGGTCTGGGCTGTCTCTCCCTCTCTCCCATTCTGCGTTTGGTTCCCTCTTTCCGACACACTGAATGCTGTCAGTAATAAAGCTACAATCTATGCCGCGCACTTACACTCCAGATTATTGCCGACATAGATTTTTTAAATAGAAAAATCTATACGCTAAACATCGCAGTCAATACGGGAAAAATCGAAAGCTCGGCTCCTGATCCCCCCCACCACCACCCTCACCCCAATCTCCCTGTCTCTCTCTATATCTATGTCTATCTATTCTGCTATATCCGAGGTGATACAGATCAATTATTGGTCAGCGTATCATAACAAAAATAATCACACACACACACACACAAAACCCTTGATAGCTATTTGATTAACACAACGTACACGCGCATATTTTATTAGTTTAACAAAATCATATTTCCCCGCACCACAACGCGCTCACAATGGTTCCTTGAGCTTTATTGTCCCCAAGCACCCCCTCCATTTGACAGATGACATCCGCGTGTCCAACGAGAGAGAGGGGGGGAAACGGAAAAAAAAAAAAAAAAAAAGAAGCGACAAGTTGTCCTTCACGAATCCCCCTCTCCTGAAAGGGCACGCGTTGCGAACCCCCCCATCCAAACTCCTTCCAGACAAAAGCAATTATTTCTTGTAGAATATAGTGTGTTTTGCGCGTCTATAGCGCGGAGAAAGAAGAAAGGTGTGCAGACTGAAACACGCTTTCCAAATATGACATTTCCATTTGGTTACATTCAATGGTCAGCTCATGTAGTCCACTACAGCATCCAATAGGCATCGCGATTGACGTGCCATCATTTAAAAAAAAAAGGGGGAAATCAAACGCACTAAAACTGTTGCTAATGTTTCGCTGCGTGTGAGACGCTGCAGCTGCTACGATGTATGAAGTGAAAACTGAATTAAAATTATTTCGAATTATGCACAAATTTTGATAGGCGTTAATATCGATGCCGGCATCGTTATCACTATTTAAGTTCCTGTTGTGATGAGAAAAAAAGAAAAAAGTAAAGAACCTGGCGATCAATGGAAATAATCATTACCCAATGCACACATAAAAAGAAACTTCCTCCTCTGTGTGTCTGGGTGGGTGAACCAGACAGCGATAGTGAAAGAGTTCATCGTTAAATGGCAATGTCATGTTGACAAATGCGTTGGTTGAATTAAATTCTCTCTCATCAATAACAAGGCGCCCCAATCAATACCAGCTTACAATTATATCAACACCCCCTCTTGCTGTAACAAGCAGCTAATACCGTGGCTAGGACACATTGCCACTGTGGTGCAACCCTTGTATACAATATCATTCCTTCTCGCCAACACAGACAAAATACAAAACAACTCTAGATTTCTCTTACACAGCCGCCGTCTATTTGCATGCCGGCCGTATGTATGCCTCAAAACACAATACAAACACCTAACAATAATCAACGTTTACTATATTTCACCCGACGTCTACTTAATTCCTAAACAATGGTGTTAGAGGTGATTCAAGCAGGGACTCGCACTCTTTCTCTCTTCAGCTGATCTAATGATCGGCGCTGACATATTGTCAATATCCAGCTCAAGTCTGCCAATACCCCTAATACAAATCCATCCTCTGCTCCGTAGCTCTCTTTTAACACTCACGCAGGGTAATAATTGCCTGGTGCTAATGTTATCTTCTCTTTATCACCAATCGACATCGGATCTTGTCTTATTGACAGATAGCCTGCTCATCAATGCAAGGGGTATGGTGGGATTTGTAGTTCTTTATATGCCTTGTTTAACTAGCCCTATATTTCCTCTTTGACGTTGCACCTTTAACATCTAGGACGAAGGGAGGAGAATAAGATAACGCATTATCAATAGTTACTTTAATGGAATAATGTCACAAATCTCAGACACAGTCTAGGCTGCTTTACGCTATTTGCCCCTTTCGCTGCTTTTCTTGCATAGCCAGCCAAACACTCTTACAATATTTCGATTTCACACATTTGCTTATGGCGGCTGAAATTCACAAACAAGATTTTTTATTTCGTCCCCTTTTATTAATGCATCCTTTACAGGTCCGGCCACAAAAAAAAGCGTCTTTTCCATTTCATACAGATTCTACCATCATTCCACGCTATGCTAGTTTTAACACGATCAAAGACTTGGGAGACAGCAGCTGAAGATCCAGCAGTCAGCGCTGGTAAAAGACATCGACCCCCAAAGTGCTGGCGATGTGTCTCGCCCGCAGCGGCCTGCCGCGGCCTAATGCTATGACATGGAAGGGGCTATCAGTAGCGCGCAGACTAGCTTGAGAGGGGGAGCTGATTTTGCCCCGTCAGAGGCCTGCTGAATATGTGATCCACCGTTACAGCGGAAGAGGATAAAGCCCCAATACCCCGTCTGTGATCTTTATGGGGTGCCGAGTGTGTGCAAGTGTGTGTGGCTACACGAAGGGAAAAGGTAAAGAGAGCGTGTGGAGAATAAGTGTGTGCTGTGTCCACTGTTTGTGTGTTAAAAACGGAACGAATACAAAAAAAAATACTATATATTATTTAATATAATTTAAAAGATATTAATTAATGTGATCTTTAATTATATTTATTAATTAAATATTTCATTTACATTTTTTTTTTTATCATGTATAATTTTGTTGACGAACATAAATAAGATCTATCTATTCCAGGTCATCCCAATAAGTTTCTAACTCCTTTTTTGTCTAACAATGACACACTTAACAGATTCCTCTCCTCTCTCTTCTCTCGCTCTCTCTCTCTGTCTCGCCTTGTGCATTGAGACTGTGTGTGGGTAGATTTAGAACCGAGATCAATAAGAAATGTAGAAATCAATGCACTTAGCACTAGGAAATCAATGGGCCCTAATCGGGATGCCGATGGCACAAGTCAAAACAATTAAGAGAGAAGAAAAATGTTTAACAACCTCTACTCTCTTGCTTACACAGTGAAGACGAGAGAGAGGGAGTGGGGAAAAAGGAGAACGAGGGGAGCGACGCCGATGAGATTACAGCTGGGAATCAGGAAGTGCAGGGAAAAGAAGAGCTGAAAAGCCGAACGTTGTTGATAGAGGCAAGTGGGTGAGGAGAAGGGACGCATGGAACGAAACCGGTGGAGATGAGAAAAACCCAGGGCGAAAACGGACGTGTAATTATCCAGCAGAAAAGAAAAGACGGGAGGAGCGAAGGGAGGAATTATTTGACACAAATAATGAACGAGTGCCAGCGAGAGGACTCAATTATGGACGACGGCCAACCTAAATGGACCATCACACAACTTTAAATGGTGACTAAGCAAATTAGGGTGTCAAAGGTTAGCGGCCATGTTTTTAATGCGCGAACGTAGCAGTTGGTTCAACGGTCCCATCAGATGGTCGAACACAGGGGCACTCATCCGTGGGTAAGCATGTAAATCTAGCTGTCAATCAAAACAAGGCCCAATTACCGACGCACCTTGACCGAGCCAATTGGAAGCAAAGCGAAGCACCGACGGCTCGCCCTGTGAACGCTACGGTGGCACAGGTTGACGCAGAGCGGGTGGGTTGTGATTTGGGGTCGATCAATAGCTGAACCCCATGCCGACCTCTACCTCATTCTCAAGGCAAAGGGGGAAATCAATGCGGAAGGGTCTATGACTCCTGACTAGTGTATGGATTGGCGAAGAGCCAACTAATCAGCGACTTAGTTTATGTGACACTATGCCTATTAACCTATTGATATGACACTGAACAAACATGCACACGACGCTACATATTCTTACACTCCTTTGACACGAAGCAAAAAAAAAAAAGGAAAAGCTATTTAGAGATTTACCATCGATTTATCTTATTTGTAAAATGCATTGAATTGTAGCTTAAAAACGTGCGCGTCATTGCAGGTAAATAAACCGCACAAACAAAATGGAAACTAAATATAAAAGAGGAAGAAGTGAGCGAAACAATACACGAGGCACGAGAGGACAAGCGCAGGGAGTGCGAGTGAGTGATAAGATGAGGGGAAAAAAAAGAGGGGAAGAGGAAGCAAGAGCAAGGTTGTATCAAAGGAGGTTTCAGCATTAGGGGCTCAAAGGCGAGGGGGGATACCTCTGATATTTGGGATTAGAAAACATGTGGTGAAGTAGGCAGGGATTAAGCAGGAAGATGGAGAAAGAAAGAAAAAGAGAGGGCTGTTTGGGGGAGGAGAAGTAACAAAACCTATAGGAGTGTAAATACTTAGTCTGGAGAATTCTGTAGGGCTTTTTTTTCCCTTTTCTGGCCTTGCATTCCGTTGTTTGTGCCAACCTGCCTATTTCTTATTGTATTTTGAGGATATAGATATCACACTTAACTATAAAACACACAAATAAATAAAAAAAAAAGATAAGAATCATCTGCATTTTATTGCAGTGAATAAAACCAGCAAAGAAATACATAATCATGTCTTAATTATATTCTATACATATGATAATTGTTATATATTATATATATATTTATATATAATGCTAAACGTAATGTTAAATATTATACACACACGTTTATATATACGCTCTTACCATTTTTTGCCGCTGAAAAAAAATACACTACAGGCCTTTTTGATGACAATGTGAATATGTTCTGAGAAAGAATCTTATCTGGGGAGTCTATTGCAGTCCTCAAAATAAAGGAATATTATCGAAATCTCTATTTTTGTGTTCAGGAATATTTTGAGGACAAACCACCATAGGTTCGAGTGTGTGATACAAGATGATGTGACATTTACTCCTCACATCCTCACACAAGCTTCTAGCTGGACATCTGTGTGTGTTTGTTCCTCTCTTCTCTCTTAATGTGCGTGTGCGTGTGTATTTTGGGGCCGTGGGGGTTGATGTTTAGGCACTCTTGAAGGTTAGGTTCAGTGTCAGTGGTCAAGGTCAGGTGTTAATTCATGAGAGAGAGAGAGAGAGAGAGAGAGAGAGAGAGAGAGAGAGAGAGAGAGAGAGAGAGAGACAGAGAGAGAGAGAGAGTAAAAATCTATTTAATCTAAGAGGACAATGGCAGAATCTGACCAATACAATGAAGATGCACAACACCAAAGACGAAGACATCACGACTGTTAGATGATCGGCCCTAATGCCAATCGTTTCTTTTTTTCTTTCTCTCTATTTATCTCTTTCTTTCCTCCCCTTGCCAGCTTGACCACAGAGGTCAGCCTCCAGCGAATGAGGTCATTCGTCTGGGATGAAATTGACCTTTAACCCCTCAACTTGATCGCTTGCCCGCATTCTAACCACCTGGACAACCAACCAGCACAGAGCTCACGGAGCGAGCGTGTGTGTGCATGCGTATGTGTGTTTGTCGCAAAACAATCAAATCATTTTACTCATAGAAAAACATGGATACATGTTCTCAAGCCTAAATATATATATACACAACGGTAGACAAAAACACAACTACAATCGAACCATTCAGACAGTATCCGTTTAAAATTACGTTCTTTTTTTTTTTTTTTTTTAAGTAATATGGCGTATTTGAATACATTCACAAACATACTAGATTTGGTCTGTAATAAAAAAAGAGCACACACAATGAAGCATCAGTGCTGGAGGTCAATGCCTCACTAACTCTCCTTATGATGGCACATCAAAAAGTCAATGATCAGCTCAAGAGAATCAAAGCTATTGATTACAAACTGACCAAACATGACACTCGTGCAACCTACACGCGGTTTTCATTCCACGGTCCACGTGTCCGGCAAGATTCCCCCGAAAGTAGATTACAACTACGAAATATTATTATTTAATATCTATCAAACGCATTATTTTAGAGGAACACATCATTTCTATAAATGTTTTATATGTTTACTTTCATGTATCATTTTCTGTTCCAGTTTTATATTCTACAATTACATGAGGAAATAAAGATGGTTTGTAGCCTATATGTAACAGGATATTTTAAGATCCAATTCAAACACAGGCATCAAATATAAACAGGTGGATATTTACATTACCCTAATATAAAGTCTGCATCTGTGGATTCGTAATATTATATATTGTTTGAATGTGTGCGTCGGGCATGTGCTTCTTCACTATAATGAAATATAGAGCAATAAGGAGGGAAGCCGATGCGCGCTCTCGCGGCCGGCGCGTCTGGAGACTGACCAGCTGCCCTTTGACACCGAGGTCGTGAGCTAATGGGCTTTGCACAGCTTTGCACATTGTGTGGACAAATTGTATTTTTTAAGCGTTAATGTCAGGGTTGTTTTTTCTCCTGTTTTTGTTTTGATCGTCAAAGCCTTTAGGACCAAAAAAAGTTGTTGTTTAAGTTGAAAGATCGATCCCGTTTTGCAGCTTTTTTTTTTTTTTTTTTTTTTTTTTTTTTTTTTTTTTGCAGAGGTGAGCTTAAATTCTCTAAAATAAAACCACGAACTTGCCGAGTCCTTCGTGACAAAAAGCCGAAGATTCACACCGACCTAAGCTTCCGCTCACTCATAAAATGCGACCGAGATAATATTTGTGAAATACCTGGAAAAATCAATATCGTTTTAAACGTATTAATCAGTTTATTATGCAATCATTTTTGCGTGATTTGACTAATTTTCCCTCAGTAATTAAGATAATAATTGTCGAAATATGCATTTATTTTGAAGCATGTGCATGTATATTATAATCAATTATTGCAATATTCCAATGCAACACTATGTGACATCTCAATAAACGTGGTGCAGGGGAAATCATATGCTTGACCACTGCATGATTTCACGTCTTTCATTTGGGGTTTTTACCAATACCTGCACGTTCAGTGGTCAAAAATGAATTTCCTTTTTAGTTGCTCAGTCATTTGCTGTGGGCACGTTTATCAAAAATTTAAATAAGCATTAACATTAAACAAATGTATTCATAACATTAATTATCAAGGCATGAACATGAAGCACTAAAAGTCTTACCCGCCGTGCGCACGTTTGTCCCTATTATGCATTTATTTAATGAATGCATATTTGCATTTATAAATGTCCTCTTGTTTCGTAAAAAGGAAAAAGGTAAATGAAAAATTATTTTAGTTACTAATCGAAATTTGACGACTGAAGCCAAAGGCATTACGATGCTAAAATTAATATTCACGTTTTACATAAATTTGCGTTTATTTTAAATTCGCGATTTGAATCTGTTCGTTAAAGTTTCAGGCATAGCACGTTCACATTTTGAATATGCAAAAATGCAAACATGCCGATGCATAATTAAACAATAAATGCAAATGCTGCCATATTATATATTTTAACCATTTAGCAACGCATAGGTAAATGTTATATCGTGAACGCAATGCGTAAAATGGCAAAAAGTAGCATGTATTTTAAGCAGTGCACGACTGATATATAAATCTAACTTCTATTGTAAATTCGACGATCTGGTTCTTAAAACGAAAAGCACTGCACTAAATGTCACAGCAGCAAGTTTTTGCAACGTACGGGAAATTAATAAATTAAAACCTGCAGAAAACGGATTAAACGCTGGGATAATCGGACACCATTAAAATATGCCACGACAAAAACATACGACTGTTTATACTGTTATCTGTTTATACCTTTCTGAAAGAGCGAAACAAGCACACACACACAAAAAGTTTGCATGTTGCATCTGCTGAATAATGATAAAGCTTACAAATTACATATAGGCTATAAAAAAAACTATAAACGGACTATAACAAATACCCCACGTAAAAATGCACGCATGTGTTTGTGAATGTTGCTAAATTCCACATTCATTTAATAACCGCAAACCTACAGGACAGGAACATATTAAAAGCGTAAAACCAGTTTTTTAGCACTCAAATGATGTCTTTAGACCAACTTTACGATTAAACCCTTGTTGGCGGACGATGCCAAAAGGAAAAGAGAAAGAATCAGGATGAGAAAAAAGGTTAAGCATATTGCATGGTTACGTGCAAGCCAAAAGTGGATTTTTATTTGACAAATTAAGCATTCTAACATTTGTACATATTTGCACAGATTTCTAAGATTTCCTTAATGCACAGCCCCACAGAAATCATTTAATAATAACTTTCATCGTGAAAGCCTTTACGCCGCCAATACAGCTTCCTGAAGACAGACAGACGGAGTTTAAACCTGGAAGATTTTCCCTGAATCTTTGTAGTTGGTGTCAGCATGTCTCTCTCTCTCTCTCTCTCTCCCTCTTTCTCTGTCTGTCTGTCTGACTCTCCATGTCTCCGGTCCAGATAGAGAGATACTATCCGCGCGCTCCAGACTTCAAACACGCGCGCGCCGGGAGGAAGTGTCTCTCGCTCCCCTCTCGACCTGTCGATATCCCGATGGCAGTTCGCTCTTTATAAAAGTCACAATTCCATCCTTTTAATTGATTTCTCATAATTAACTCAGTGTGTTCATCGATTTCCACTCGACGGCGCGTCGGCCTCTCTATTCGGGAACACACCGCTGCCGAACATAAGGCCTTATTATTTTCGCGTTAACTGAAGCCGAATAAATATTGACCACATTCAATATCAATTAAAGCCCAACGACACTAAATAATCCTACTGTTTCGGGCACCGGGGTCCCCGGCAGGTGGAGAGGTCGTCGAAATGGAGGGAAAACGCGCGTTTTGAACCGGATTGTGCAATTTATTTGTAGTTAGATGCTTCCTGCGCGCTGTCATTTGTTACAGATACACTGAGCATGCATTTAAATAGCTTGAACGTGATGCTAATTACACAAACATATTCATTACATACATAATTGGGACGTGCATATGCATATGCACACACTTTGACTGACTAGCCATTTTTTGTGAAGAAATGAAGTGCACTTTGATATAGCAGCCTCAAGAAATTTTGCCATTGAGTGCAAAATATATACATGTACATTAAAAAATAGCCAGGTAGAAACAAACTAATTTGAATAATTTGAGGAAGCCCTCTGCTCTAAATGTCAATGATTTGTCTTTCAAGCCAGTGCTCTTTTAAATCTTATTAATTTTGAATGATCGTATTTGTGTTTTTGAACGCAATTCAAGCTATGAAAAAAATATTTACGTGTGACCAGTGCCTGACGGCGTCAAAGATGGGAACATTTTCAGCAGCCGGCAGGTCCAAATTTCTGAATTTCATTTTTAAAAAGGTAAGGAAGCCCAGAAGCCCGAGCTTTGGAGAAAACCCGGCTCTGAAATTCAAGAACAGAGAAAGACAGCGAGAGAGCAAAGCAAGGACAGGAGAAAGGTTTATCACAGCTTTATCAAACAGGCACCTGACAGGATAATGGTCACTAACTCAATGTGTAATTATCAGAGAGCCAGAGGGTCAATACTACACGTACTCTATGCATTTATATGAAACCAAAAAAAAAGGTATAATTTTCTTGCCAAAGATTATGTTTGCATGTGCGTTTGAAAAAAATCTGATTGATTGGTTCGATCAACAATAAAACATACTGTTATCACGCTTCTCATTTTTACCGTTGCATTGAGAAGAGGTTTAAAATATTGGAAGTGTGTGTATTTTAATGTAGGACATTTACAGTCAAGGCAGGAAGGCAATGTATGGAGAAAAGAAACAGTCAAAAAGAGGAGGGGAGTGAATAAAGGAGGTGAGAGGGAAAAAAGTGAGGTGAACAGAGGAAGAAATAAGATGGTGTAAGAGTGGATCAGAGAAAGAGAGAGGGGCGAAAGAACGCGGGCGGAGGGAGGGATGTAGAGGCCCCTTCTCTGTAGAATCAAACCCCTCATGAATTAAACGCTTTAAGGCTCTGAATAGGAGGCACGTGCAGGAGGGCCTCTGAGAATAAAAAACGCTCACCCCATCTGGCTCTTTCAGGGAGAAAGAGTGAGCCAGAAAGAAAGAGAGAGATCAGGAGAAAGTGGAAGATCAATGGGCGTGACATGGCGAGAAACCGGAGGAACAACAAGCGAGCGTGATACATGTGGGGTTTTTGTGCGGGACTGCGCAAAAAAGCGCCAGATGAAATGTTTAACGTTGCCAACATTACGAGCTGAATTTGAGCTCAAGCAGACACACAAACAGTTGTCATCACCAACCTTTAATCTGTGAGCGACCTTCAGACACTTTTTTTCCTCCGTCCCTCACCCTCCATCTCTCCTTCTCTCACTTTCCCTTGTTGTACCCAGCATCTTGGCTGTTTCCATGACGACCGAGTAGATACTGATGGGGAAGAGGGGCACATTTGTGAAGGAGCCTGAGAGTTATTGAGGGTGGGACTCCGCTTGATGGACATTGGCACATGTGAAATCCATCAAACACAACTCAATGGATGAGCTCTATATGTTCTGCGTGTAAAACAATAAAAAGCAGGGTTAAATGATACTCTTAAGAAACTTGCACAGATGTAATGTTTATCATTAACTCAAAATATATAGCTACATTTTTAAATACAAGAATTATCAGTACACTCTGTTCCAAAGTGAACAAATATTGCCCTTGTAATATTTCTGCTTCTTTTCAATGTATAAAATAAAGCCTGGCTTCTTCTTTTTTCGCAATTTGGTTCAGTTGCTGACATTAACCTTGTCAAGATGAAATTTCGATAGCTTAATTTACAGTGTTGACTACATAAATACATATATAAATACATAGAATGCATATAAATATAATTTAGCACTCCCGAATAATATGTATTGTTAAGATAATATTTACATTTGTAGTTTGTGAGAGGTAAAACAATACAGTGGTAATTGAAGGATTCATAAAATAAAAGTTTTAAATAAAAGCGCTTCATAATAATCAGTAAACTACACATGAACCGTCACCTAAATAGAATTATAAAATGACGTTTTACTTAATAAAAGGTATAGGCTGTCAATCTGACAACTGAAATTTGTAGCAGTTTGTCTAGAACAGGATTTTCGGTAAAGTTTTTAATCACGTCGATCATTGAAAAGCCTTCGAAATTGCATCAATTTAAATATACATTAAGTTTTATTGTGTTCGTCTAACTTTTTATGGTCCAGAGCTCTCAATAAGGAAAATCCGAGGAATTGAATATCTCAAATAACACTAACCGTGCCTTTAATTATGTGCTTGTCAAGGCATTATTTGATCACAGATAGACCAGTGCACCTCAGGACCTCTCTGGTCCACCTGTATCTGCTACACGGTCCTTCGAGCACATCCAAAATGCTGCCGCTCGACTTGTATTTAACCTCTGGAAATTCTCTCATTTTCCGCCTTTGCTCAGCTCTCTACACTGACTGCCAGTAACTGCAAGAATTAAACCCAAGACACTGGTCCTAGCCAGCAATGCTGCCAATGGCCCGTAGAACCATTACCTAAAATCCTTCATCAAACTTGTACACCCCAGTCTGGTCACTGCGATCAGCCACTTCTGGACGCTTAAATCCCCTCGACATGAAGACTTCCTGCTCGTCCGAGTCCAGATTTTCCCATCCATTTCTATCCTGGTTCCCCAATGGAACAAACTCCAGCTATCAAATATCAGACCAGCTGACCGTTTAAAAGCATTCAGATACACCTTGACATGTTTTAGCCTACACACACACACATGGCTTTAAAAACTTAATTTAACCACTAAGATTTAATATGAACTGATGCCGAAAAAACCAACATGATTTTTTTGTGCAGTGGTATCTTACTGGATCTTTAGAGCAAAGCTTTATACACAGACTACTGGAAATACAGATTAAGATGGTGGCTGTGTTTTGCACTATGCTAACTAATTTCTAGCTTGTCATTTTTTTTTTTTACAAACTACCAGCTTCAAGCTGTTTATACTAATTTAATGTTGACTGGAAAACGGCTATTCAATTAGCCAATAACCAGCTAGGACCATCTAGAAAAACAAATCATCCCAAATTATTATTTTTTCTTTGTCAACAATCGTTTTGAAGAAAAAAAAAACGCGTGCTGACATTATCAACACACATTTTATTATATGCAAGTATTCGCCTAAACACGAATCTAAACAGCATTTATTCAGGTTAGTACATCGCCTGACCAAACTATTGGTTTATTTTCTAACGATAATATAATTTCCGTCTCGTTGAACGCAATAGGAATAACTTTTTAAGATTAAATCCTGACAGCGCGGCCAAATGTGTGTGATAAGCAAACACAGACGTCAAAAACATAAATGTAATATTATCACCTGGTTGAAAGGACGAACTTCGATCTGAAGAAACCATCTGAACCAAATCTTGGCTCAAATAATTATCAACAAAAAAAAAAAGCACATGATTTGGCGAGTTAGGTCGCCATCTAGCGGCGCGAACCGTTCTCTGCAAGAGTCAACGATCAGTCTCATCCAAAACAGCTTGCCGAGAAATAGCTTGCGTTACGGTGCGAATTAACGGTCGAATCCCCAACGGGAAGTAAAAGCAAACGTTAATGAGGTCTTAAAAATTGATTTCAGCATTATTAGCGACCGTAAAAGCTAGGCAAAGTTAGTTAAAGCGCACTTACATGGACGCTCACGAACAGAAAAGTCGCCTCAGAGGGTAACCATAGCAACAGTTAACCGTTGCGTTTGTACATATGCAGGCCTTGAGAATTTACAAACATTCACGCGAAAACGTCTTTTAGCCTTGCATTTTATCTTTATTTTGTGTCAAATTCACAATTAGCAAAGCTGTTTTAAAGAACAAAAGCTGGTGTTAGCCACCTCAGCTGATAGCAACTCCCTCAAGCCTGTCTTTTTTATTATTAGAGGACCATAAATGTCGACAAACATCTACCACGGTTTTGTTACAGTAAAAACTTTTGGGTGGATTGATTGCCATTCGTATAACAACAGTTTTACCACGCATGGTTTAATTGGGGCAAGCGTAGCAAATCCATGGTTAATTCTGTTAGCAAGGTTTAACTACAACAGCCTTTTGGTCAATTTTTGTGGTCATTCCTCAAATTGAAATTTTCTTAGCGGCTTTGATTTTAGCAACCTCAACTAATTTATTAGCTAGCATTTAAACACTTGATACGAATCTGCGCTTCTCCAAAGTGGAAAAGAGCATCATTCGATGGAATATATCTAACCGTACCCTAACGAGAATCAACCGTGCTTTTAATATAGTGAAAATGTAGTAACCGTGACTTCTTGGAGCATTGATTAAGATTTGTATACCCGCAGTTTTACCCCAAATACCGCGGTTAAACTATGGTTAGCGCAGCAAAGTCATGGTCATTATGAAGAACGTAAGCTGATTTCAGAAACTAACAACTCGCACAAGCCTTTGTAATTGTCTTTAGAGGATTTAAACACAAAATGTAAAGCCTTTATTTGATTTGGACTGCTTGATTAAAGCAAATTTTATGGAATATGTAGTTTTATATATATATATATCTGTATTATGTGTATAAAGTAGAGATCAGTCAAAACATGGCCGTAATGAACATGACTGTCATCCCCACCTGCACTCACACACCCAAACACAGAGCATGTCTACAATTACTCATCACCCAAACATTACTGGTCAGCCCGCTGACCCCTCCTCCTCTTGGTGACCCCGACGACCTAGGCGCCATGGCAACCCTGTGACCTATCCGGCAGTTGCCAAGGAGACAACCTTGGAGCACATCTGACCATTGCCCCCTCCCTTCCCCCTTTCTGCTGAGACGAGGCGAGCGATCGATATTCTATCACACAGAACAGTGGAGCGAGAGAGGGAGAGGGGAAAGGGGAGAGAGAGAGAGAGAGAGAGAGAGAGAGAGAGAGATTGGGGGGCTGCATTGAGCAGAAAGATTAAAGCGGGCAGGACAGCTGACAAGGGGAGCGTGTGTGTATGTGTGTGTGTTTCATAATGAGGAGACATATTTCTGTTATTTTGGAGAGTTGGCTTCAAGGCATGTTTGTAATTCTGTTTTTAGAGGTGTGGTTTTGTGTGTGTGTGTGTGTGTGTGTGTTTGCGAGCCCTCTTCATCATCAAAATGAAACAGCGGCTGAATGTAACCAGGGAATTCATCAAAGACTTTACTGCAGCCCGTCTCCTCCTTTCTCTTTCATATAAAACCCCGAACTGTATATATATATAACAGCTTGTATAAATATATAAGCTGTTATAGGCCTTCGGTCTCTATCTGTGCGCGCAGACGGTCTTTAAACGGGGTGACCCACACCTCTAGGTGATACGTCTGTGAAAAAGCAATTTTATTTTATTTATTTATTTATTTACAGGATTTTTATTTTTTATTTTTTTTTATCTCAAATTAAATTTACGACCACCTGCCGTTTTGGAAACGTTATTGAAAAACAACTTCCTCAAAATGATGAATGTTGCTAAAATATTAGGGAGCGATTTGGAGTGAGACGCGTTTAATGCCATCATTGCTGGGATGCGATTTTGGGAGAAGCCACCCCCATAAATGTCACAGCGCTGAAACTCGTAAAAAGCTACGAGAAAGAAGGTTATAAACCTGCGAGAGTGAATTAATGACAGTAAAACCATTAACAGACTTGCAGAGTTCAGAGACGGGCCATTACAGAGGTACAAGTTCTCACACTGGTCATGTTCACTGAGAGACTAGTTTTTAGTATTATTTTTATTAGCCGACAATGATTTACTGGCAGAACTACACAAACCCAAAAAAGATATGTGCCTGATATTTCAAAATACAATAACATAATAGTAATTTTGAATGATATTCATTTTATTATATTTCATTGCAAGAAATTTCTTACCCCCCAAATTTTCATGCATACTGCAAAAATATTTTAATTAAAAAAAAAAAAATTTATTTGACTAGACACACAAATAAAATATTTAAATTTATTTATCAAATTATTTTCATGACATTAAATCACTTTTCTTAACCCCGAATATACTGAAAAACTATTTTATCTAAATTAGTAAAAGTATTAAATGCATAGTATTATATCAGTATTAAAAGTCGTATATCGTGGCAGTATTACTGTACATAATTAAATAGCATTGTGCAATTACAGTACGATTCTCATTACCTTAATAAAGAAAAAATTAGTTAATAATGAGAAACACTGAGAATAATGTGAATTGCAAACTAAGAAGATGCATTCTGGGTGACACTAAAGCACGAAATTCACCCCTGTGAAGTGATATTCTTGATATTTCTATATTAAAAATGTTCAAACACTGTTTGAATGCATGTTTAGGCGTCTTGAAAATGTAAAAGATGTGCACAGAATATTTCACTCCGTCGCACGCCAGACATCAGACACAAAAACAAACCGACGCCAAGCTGAGAAAAGAGAGATCCTTCTTTTTTATTTCATTTTTTGCTGTTGTTTCACGTATTGGTACATTGCTTTTATTCCATTTTTTTCTGCACTTATTTAAACAATGAAATCAGAGAGAAGTCTCTTTTTCCTAGGACACAGAAAGATTGTATTTTCTCTTTTTTAACGGGGAAAGAGGGGAAACGGGGGCGGATAGAGGAGGGCGGCTTCTTCACATCGTTCACGAACAGACAAACAGACGGGGACAGAGAGACGGACAGAAGGAGCAAGAGCTGGGAGGGAGGGGGGAGTGCAGGATAAAAGGGGAAGGAAAGGAGGAGCGAGAGAAAGAGAGAGAGAGAGAGAGAGAGAGAGAGAAAGAGTGAAAGGGTGGCAGTGTGCTTTGTCATGTCCGAGAAAAATGAAACCAAGCAGCTCTCAGACACACTTCTAACGTAAAAAAAAAAAAAAATCGAACAAAAAAGTTATGAATGATTAATAAAAACAACACTCGAAAAACAAGAAGCACATTGAAAAAAAAAGAAAGAAAGACAGACAGGTGCCGGATAGGGGTGAGGAAAGCTGTGCTCCTCTTTTTCCCCAGCAGAGGGCGAGGGTCTAAATGAGTTATGATCTTCAGGTTATTAGTATTTTTGGAGGGTAAAGATAACAGTAATCTAGCGTGGCAGTGTTTGTACAGGAGTCCCTGTCGACCGTGATTGAGTCTGAACGCAGCTGCTGGGTGACATCCATTACAGCGTGGTAAACCTTACTACTATCATACTGGCAGATTCAGCTGTAGTCTTTGGGCAGAAACGGAACAAAACAAAAACAAAGGAGCTTTGTCGTCTTCCTCTGTGGTCGGGCTTCTCATCTTCTTGCTTGTTATTTCGGTAAAAGGAAGGAGTGACGTGGTTGTTTCGGTTTTGGAGGAATGGTTGGAATGTGAAAAAGAGAGAGAGAGAGAGAGAGAGAGAGAGAAAGATGAAGAAAGAGATAGTGAGGGAATGAGGGAGAATCGATGAGTGAAGTATTTGACAATTCAGTAGTATGTCTCCTTTTCAACCCAACCTGAAGTGAAACAAAGAGAAAGAAGGGAAAGATTCAATTGTTGATGTACACTGTGAATATTATTAGCACTTTCTGTTTTTTTTTTTTAATCCTGCTTCTTCTAGCAGCTATTACCAAAATAAATATATCATGAATCACTTTAAAATAATATTCAATGGATTTAAAACTCATTTGCATTGTAAAATATATAATGTGCCTTTGTGCCGTTTAAAAAAAAATAAATAAATATAAATATATATAGATAGATAGATCCGTTGTTTTTGGAGCATTTGATTGAAAATTATTTTATACTCCTTTATTTCCTTCAGTTCATTTAAGGAGAAAAAAAAAATCCTTGATTTATTGTAGATATTTACTGTATTACTGTATATTTTGTATTCCTGTATTACTGTATATTTACTGTAATTTGGGGCATTTTTGTTTGTTTGTTTAAAGATATTACAAGATTTTTAATAGATTAATAGATTTTGCGCAGATGCATTACATTGATCAAACTGTACAGTGACAGTAAAGACATTTATAACGTAAAAAAAAACATCTTGCTGTTCTTTTGAACTTTATGATCATCAAAGAATCCTAAAAAAATGTCAGGATATCATTAATGCTGTCAACACTGAAAATTATAATATAAAATGTTTCCTCAGCACAAAATAAATATATTATTAGGATGATTTACAATAATTTAAAATTATTTTTTATGCAAAAATAGTATTGTTTTATTGAATTTTTGAACAAAGGAATGCAGCCTTGGTGAGCATTAGAGGCTACTTATGTAAATATAAGTACTGATATCAATCACGATAAGCCTGTATGCATAGATATAGCTATACGTGTATATATTTAGAGAATAATTTCAGCTCTGTACCTCCTGGGTTTCGGCGCAGGATAAGTTTTCGGATCTCATCATAAACAAAAATTAAGAAGCTGTAAGGGAACGCACAGAACCACCAACTGGGCCTGAGAGAAAAATAGAAATTGCATTTGTTAAATTGTTGTTTCCTCAATGGTCCATCAGAAGGGTTTCATGCAGGAAACACTCACTTGAGAGGATACATCCTGAGGGCCACGTC
This sequence comes from Puntigrus tetrazona, assembly GCF_018831695.1. Lineage (NCBI taxonomy): Eukaryota > Metazoa > Chordata > Actinopteri > Cypriniformes > Cyprinidae > Puntigrus > Puntigrus tetrazona. Next base: position 27,647,428 of record NC_056702.1, on the reverse strand, counting down.
CATGCCGGGGCAGTAAGACAGGAAGGCAGCGAGAGCCGTCTCCTCAAACAGGCCAAAGATCAGGATTTTATTCCTGCAGAGAACAAGCACACTCTCTCAGCTTCGGTTCAGTCACTACGGGCCCTGAGCGAATTCCAGCGGATGCAGAGCACAGTGAGAGATACTAACTTCATGCCCTGCTGGAACACAGAGTTGCGTCGAGTCTTGCAGATGATGACGTCGGCCCACTGCACCACCACGATACTGACGAAGAAGGCCGTGTGACAGGTGAACTCCACGATCTTCCTCTGCTCGTACGTCTGACGGAAACATCACACTCGTGAGATTTTACGTGTAAAAAGAAAAAAGACTCAAGGAGCTGCAATAAGTATGCATGATGTAAGGACATTTATAATTTTACAAAAGCGTTCTGTTTCAAATAAATGCTGTCCTTCTGAGTTTTCCATTCATCAGAAAACCCTAAAAAAATAATAATAATAATAATAATGATTTGGTTTCATAGGTTTTACATCAGCAAATGATTTCTAAAGGATTATGTGACATTTTAAAATGTACTTTGTAAATTTTATAAAGTTTAGAAAAGGTGATTTTAAATAGGATTTTTTAAAATCCTAGCGAACCACAACTTTTAAATGGTAGTGTATATTTATATTTATTATTATTTTTGCTAGATTTGTTAGATTTATTATCATTAAATGATATTTGAATAGTTGGTGTTTAGAATTAAACTTTTGTCAATAGCTGAAGAATAACATTTTGCTTGAAAAAACTCTTGTCAAAGTCTTTATTTTGTTGTGTGTTTTGATCATTTTTATTATTATTATTTTTTAGAATGTCTATATAGTTTTTATTCATTTTTATTTCAGCTTTAGTTTTAGCTATTTTAATACAGCAAGGAAATATGAGAAATGTTTCCTTGGGAACTAACTGAATTAAAATGAGTATATATATATATATATATATATATATATATATATATATATATATATATATATAATACTCATTTTAATTCAGTAAATAAATAAATAAATAAATAAATATATATATATTTATATATTTATTTATTTTTTCAGTTAACATATACGTTTGATTATATTTTGTGGTATTAGTTTTGCTTTCTGTTCTTATATATGAACTTCGATTCCTTTTCTTAGTTACACTTTTTGTCTTAAAAATCTGTCTTCTGCTGTATTGTTATGATTATCATGTTATGATAATCAAAAGATGGATGCCAATGGGCACTGAGAGGCAAATATTGAAAATGTGATTAATTCTTTTCTGCATTTTTACCCATTGCTGTCCGTAGCTGTCCTCCAGGTCATTGTTGGAGCGATCGTCCCAGTTTAGCCGGATGCCCACCAGAAGACTGGGAAGCCAGCCGTTCTCAGCCAGAATCACGAAATAACTAAAAAACCCTCCCAGGGCTTGAATCATACCTGCATATTTGAAAGCAGACACATGAAGTCACTTACAGTCGGTTCATTTTGAAACATTAGACCAGTCGGTCTGTACAGAACGTCAGCTGGTCTGAAGTGAAGAGTCGTTCGCTAACCGATCTGTCCGTAGGCGATGCTGATGAGACGCTCGTTCACCAGCTTGTCCCTGTGAGGGTTACGAGGCTGGCGCTTCATGATGTCACTCTCTGCTGCTTCATAAGCCAATGAGATTGCAGGGACCTGAGACGGCGATAAAAGACGTATATGACAGCTAGAAAAGAACAGTTCCTGTTGCATTCAAGAATACGTGCAATATGTCTCACCATGTCAGTGCCCAGGTCGATGCAGAGGATGGTGATGGTTCCGAGAGGAAGAGGAATGTTGACCATGATGAAGAACAGGAAGGGTGTGATCTCAGGGATGTTGCTGGTCAGTGTGTAAGCGATGGACTTCTTCAGGTTATCAAAGATCAGACGACCTGGGAGAGGGAAGAAAGTTTCTCTCATTCATCTGGATATGCTTGCATTTTGTTTATGCTGCCTGGCAAATCTCTTAGTCGTATTTATTATTTGGTGTAAATATTACGGATTTTCCTTCACTGTTGTTGTCTTGTATCATTAACAACTTTAAATACATAATTAAATATTAACTATAACCATATTATTTTATATACATTTAAAAATGAAAAAAGTTACTGTACAAAGACACACTCAGCTGTTTATTAATTAGTTTCAATGTTACCTACTTTTTTATTTTGCTGTCCCTTAAGCAATTCTTGATAAGTGTTATACAAAACAAAAATATAAATAAAATGACGTTAAAGAAAATTAAAATGTTTTTGTTTATTGAAATTATTTTAATTGAAATGATCTGGAATTTAATTTCAGTCATATGCCATATTTATTAAATGTTTAATTTGAATTAATTATTTCAAATTTTTTTGTCTAAATATTACCTTAAAATTTTTAACTATTATACTATAGCATAATAAAACTAAAATGTTTTTTTTATAGTTTATATTTTATTTATTTTAGTCATGTAAAATTTAAATCTGATTTATTTGTAAAACATTCTCATTATATTGTAACATATCATATTACATTATATTTGTTTATATGGGCCTCGGGTAATCTAGCAACCGCTACATTTGTGGAATGTAATAAAGTCTTAATGAAAAAATAATGACGAATAAAGAGCAAAATCCGGGTCAGAGGCAAAAATAATTGCCTCATACGAGCTGCTCTGGATTTCTTTCTATCCTTCCCATATCCTTTGTGTCCCTCGCTCTCCTACCTTCCTCAACTCCAGTAACGATGGATGCAAAGTTGTCGTCCAGCAGGATCATGTCTGCTGCCTGCTTGGAGACGTCTGATCCAGAGATCCCCATAGCAACGCCGATGTCTGCCTTCTTCAGAGCGGGCGAGTCGTTCACTCCATCGCCAGTCACAGCAACGATGGCGCCCTAAACGACAGACAGACAGCGCGTGTACCAATACACTCGCTTATATTGTAATTGTGATCATGAATGAACTATAATTCGATCGAAATCCATTATTTAGGTGCGTACCTGTCTCTGGCAGCCCTCCACGATTATGAGTTTCTGTTGTGGAGAGGTCCTGGCGAACACAATCTCTGTGTGATTCTTCAGCACTTCATCCATCTGCTCCTGTGTGAGATCCTTCAGATCTGAGCCGTGGATCACACAGGCTTTGGCATCCCTGACAACGCACACATCAAGAATACCAAATGAAGATCGGACTAAACGTACGGCTGCTGTTTAAAAAAGAAAAGCAAGCAGTATTAGACTAATTTATTTCACATCATTCAGCGTACAGTCTTTTTAGCATGTTTCTCCCTGAAATTAGACACTGTACCTACACCATTATAGGGCAAAATAATTCAAAACTTGCTATTTCTGCACAAACAATATATTATAAATTATATTTTCCAAGTGATTTAAAAGCCTCTTTTGGTTCCTTTTTCCACTATAAAGAACCTTTTGAGCATTAAAACATTCTATATTGAACCATCAATGCCAATAAAGGACTATATATTCTAAAGAGTCCACTTGTTTTACCAGTGACCTACTTCTGAAGTGATCATAGAGAGTATTATAGAGTTATATAAGCATGAGAGACATTCTTGGTTCGAACCAGCAGGATTCAATTTAGACGTGTTCCTGGATCAGCATCCTTTGTCATTCCTAGAAACAAGATTCCTATCAAGCAAAGAAAAAAAATACACCATTTCCTAAACCTAGCCTACTTCTACAAGCAAATGATTGGTGGAAAATAATGTTGTTAAAGCTTAATCCCAAGCCAGTAATCCGATGGGTTGATGGGAATGCCGTTCCAGCGCTAAAAACACGCTGATCCAGGAAAACGTCCTTGGGAAAATGATGAAAGTTAAGCACAGGCCTCCTAAATGTGTTTTTCATTTTTGATATTATTCATAATACTACAAGACACTACACGGATTTTGGAGCTACCCTGTAAACACCTGACACATGAAATATTAGTCTGAAAATATATTCAGAATTTATTTATTTATTTATTTACAGTTTATTGAACCTTAGACATAATGAACTGTTTGACTGCATGTGTTTTTTTGCATATCATATTTGATACATCAGGATTTTATGGTTCATTATATATTTATATTCATTTAAAACATCTAATGCATTGCAATACAATGATGACTGAGATAAACATAACTCAAAAGCATGACTTTTTCTAATGAATAATTAACTAAACTGTAGTGTCTTCAGTCCAGCAAGTGTTTATCTTGAAATATTACTAACTAATTTTTGTGTTTATACAAAAATCAATAAATATTTTACAACAAAGAGCCTGTGGGCCCCAGTTTTGATCAAGTTGCTAATTTAAAGGCCTCGGGATTCTGTGTATCAAACATGATGCAGCAGGCTTGTCTGTGTGTTTTTACGCTCTACCTGGGGTTGACCTGGCTGACGGGAATGTTTAGTCGAGCGGCGATGTCCTCCACGGTCTCGTTACCCTCAGAGATGATCCCCACACCTTTAGCGATGGCCTTGGCCGTGATGGGATGGTCACCGGTCACCATGATGACTTTGATTCCAGCTGAGCGGCATTTGCCCACGGCGTCCGGGACGGCAGCTCGGGGCGGGTCAATCATGGACATCAGGCCCACGAAGCACAGGTTGTCCGTCTGGAAGTTAATGTCGTCTGTGTCGAAGGCGAATCCTTTGGGGTACTTGTCCTCGGGCAGGAACAAGTGGCAGAAACCTGGATGAAGTCAGAAGTAGTTTAAAGATCCAAGTGCGTATTTACATGCATATTTGTCACAAGTCCAGTCATCACCTGAAAGCAGAATAAATAAGCTTTCCATTATGTATGGCCATATATGTACGTTAGAATAGAGCGATATTTGGCCGAGATGCAACTATTTGAAAATTTGGAATCCGAGGGTGCAAAAAAATCGAAATATTAAAGTTGTCCAAATGATAGTTCTAATTAATGCATATTACTGTTTAAGATGTATTTTGATATAATGAAACATGCACATATTATGGGTAATGAAAAGTTCCCAGACAACAGGCTGACATGCATGCAAGGTCGGGAAACACTTTCATTGTCTTATAATATTAATTTATTTTTAGCTTATTTGTTCAATGACTCCCAAACAATTTGTTCAATGATGTGTTGGATTCATTTTAAAAACAACTCTTTTCAATGATTCAGAGTCAACTTAAATTACTTTATACATGGTGCACTTTCAGATTTAAAACCTTACAGGATGTTTTTATTCACTTAGAGCTGTGTTACACACTGCATGAAAAATCATTTTCAAAAATCCATAATAGGGGCACTTTACTAACGTAATGATTTTTGGCAATAAAGAAAAAATGATAATTTCGGCCAGTACAATGTATTATTGGCTATTGCTGGAAATACACCTGTGCTAATTACGACTGCTTTTGTGCTCCAGGGTCACGTTTGATATCCCATGTCTTTTATTTGAGGTTTCTCACGTAAAATCTCCCTGTTTCTCACCCAGCACTCTTTCTCCGAGTCCTCCGAGCTCCAGGTAGGCGTTCTGGAAGGCCTCCTTCATTTCCTCGTCCATGGGCTGCTCTTTGCCCTGCAGCAGGATGGTGGAGCAGCGGTCCAGGATGCGCTCTGGCGCCCCCTTCATCACCAGCAGGTAGTGGCTGTCGGTTCCCTCCTCTGTCTCGTGCACTGAGAGCTGGTGTGAAAACATGACACTGAGTGTTAATCACAACATCGTCTGAGCTTGTCTAATAATTCATAAAAATTAAGATATTAAAATGGTTTAAGTATTGTAGTTAATATTTAATAAAAATTTTCTATGAAAAAAAATGATCTATCTATCTATCTATCTATCTATCTATCTCTCTCTCTCTCTCTCTCTCTCTCTCTATATATATATATATATATGGGAAATTAGGTCCGTGGTGTAAATATAATCCATTTATAACCATGTTAAACAATATTTTGCTAATTATTCAAATAAAGAAGACACTACTTTTTTGAAAAAGAATATTTTAATACATTTGTAAAAACTTGAACTAAAATAAATTAAAATAACATAAATATATACAAATATAATAAAAAAAGAGTGACAATAGGAAATATTTGTAATTGAAAATGATATTAAATATTATATTATATAAATATTGTGTGATATATATATATATATATAGTATGTGTGTGTGTGTGTGTGTGTGTGTGTGTGCAAAACAGTCCTAAACTTAAAATAAATCATCATCTACAATCTACAGATTTTTACACACTGACATAAAAAATGTGCTATATTTACCTTCACTATGTTTATATATTTTAAATAACTATAAAAGTGTTTATGTAAAACAAACAATTTTACATATGCAATTCTTTAACATGTTAAGCAAGTGAATGTTACACTGACTGAATATTAAGTTAAAGGAAGCTGGTAACAGTAAGCAAACCTGGTATTTGTTGGTGGAGTTGAATGGAATTTCAGCCACTTTCTTGTTCTTGTCCCTCATGGCTTTGACGGATCCACAGGAGAGCTCGATGCACTTGAGCAGAGCCGATTCAGAGGCGTCACCCGCGACATCACGCTTCAGGATGGGTAGAGACTCCTGTCCCGCCTTAAACACGGCTCTGTTACAGAGCGCCGCCACACGGGCCAGAGCCAGCCACGTCCCAGAGCTCTTGTCAAAGGATGCACCTGATACAGGACACAGGATCAATCACAATACAGTAAAAACATTTCTACATTTAACATAACTTTTTTGAATATATTTTAAAATGTAATTTATTCCTGTGATGCAAATAAGCTACATTTTCAGCATCATCACTTCGGTCTTCAGTGTCAGATCCCTCAGAAATCATTGGCTGGAAAAATATTGTTTATGTGTTTATTAATATTATTATCATCAGTGTTGAATAAAGTCGTGCTGCTTCATATTTTTGCTTCATAATCGTTCCCTCTTTTTTGACTCGTTGATGAATTACTTCTTTTTATAATTTCTGCTTTCATTTTTTTACATTTCTAATTTCTTAATTTTTTTTTAATTATTTTATTATTTGTTTCTGCCTCATTCGCCATGATTGTTAAGTTTTCGATCACTTATTTCAGTTTTAGTTTTAGCGATTACAAGTTAAACAACTACAAATATATGGCAGCAAATTATTTCAAGGTCTAATTTTTATAATTACATATTTAAATACTGATTTATATGAATTAACTACATACACTTTCTGGTTAGGGTTAGAATTAGTGTTTGGCTTAGGGTTGCATGCAATTATGCATAATTAATTGTTATTGTTAAGTGCATGTAACCCCTTAATATTACATTTTATTTTATTGCACGCCTTATGTTTACTAATTGCTCATGCTCTCACCAGACTGATCTTCGGTGGTGTCTGCCTCATGGATCTGATTGTCGAACCACATGTGAGCGACAGTCATGCGGTTCTGCGTCAGGGTGCCGGTTTTATCAGAGCAGATGGTGGAGGTGGACCCCAGCGTCTCCACAGCCTCCAGGTTCTTCACCAGGCAGTTCTTACGGGCCATGCGCTTGGCCGTGAGCGTCAGACACACCTGAGAGACAGAGAGAGGGAGAGAAACAGGAACAGAGGAGCAGAAAAACCGAACAAAAGGAAGTGCGAGGCAGAAGTTCAAAGGAAAGAGAGGTGGAGAGAAAAAGAAACCGGATAGAGTTTTAGTGACATGATATAGTTGGCGATGTGGCGCAATGCAGCCTCGTGCAGTAAGAGAACAGTGTCAAATCAATAAAGAGGCTCTGAGGAGAAAGCCAAGCACGGCAGGAAGCAGAGAGGTCAGAAACATACTCTACGCCGTGTCCATCTGTCGAATTAGACAGGTGCCAAATTGAACAGCTGTGACGTGCCCTTAACATTCGAGACCCTCTAAAACGGGACGCTAGATATCAACATATATATAGTGTTCGCCTACTGTGAAGATAAAACATTTGATAGTACACAGTTTCTTTCTTCAAATTTTAGTAACGACTAAAATAATAAGCCTTTTAGGCCTTAATCTGTTTTATGACAGACTGAAAATACAATCTATATACAACAGATTCAGAAAAAAACTGCGTGAAAACTGTTAGAAAAATCTAGCGCTAGAAACTTGGGAAACATTTGACTGGTTTCCAGCACTTAAAAACAAAAATCTAAAAATCTAAATGAGCTTATATCACTTAAATATTTATCCATAACGTCAACACAAGACATTTTTGTCTACTTTTTTGCGATTTTATAATGTCCAATAGGTTACAAAGCCAATGCATACCTATACAATTTATAAAGGGCAGCACAACTGTTTTCAATAATGATAATAGTAAGTCTTCTGAGCAGTAAATGAGTTATGTTATAATGATTTTTGAAGCATCGAGGGACACTGAAGACTGGAGTAATGATGTTGACAATTTTTGATTATGAAAATCAATTTGAAAATATATCACCGTTTCGTCTTTATCTTCTTGTTCAACTAATGAAGCCTCGGTAGAAGGATCTTCTTTTAGTTGACTTTTTATTATGCAAAAGTGTTGTAATAATTTAGCATTGTATACCCTTATTTTCCTCTTTTAAATAAACAAATGTTGCATTTTAACGACCGAAAACATTTACTGTAAATATATAACTTGCGAAATAAAAAATGTAAATACATTATTCGCCGGTTTGGTTCAAAAAAACATCAACAACCTCAAGGTCAAAAAATATTCACAAAAAGTCTCCGCATACTCAATGCCAGCGTGTTTAGCGTGCATATTTGCATTGCATTCCGAATTGCGCATTTCTGAATGCAGTGATGCCAAAAAAAAATGTCTCCGCAGAGTATGTTTCAGGCCTATATGTGCACAGCAGCCAGAGGCACAGCACAGCACAGCACAGCCAGAGCCCCGTCAGTCTCTGTGTGGCAGCCACTAGCTCGCGCAGGCAACTAGAGATACCACAGAGTAATACTTTTTCAGATTTTCACATTGGCCTAGGCTTTCAACAGTGAGAGTCTGCAAAAGAACACAGGAAGAGAAAGAGAAGAACAGACAGAGAAAGAAAGACAGCGATAGAGTCACGAAGAGTCACAGATACGAAGGATTAGAGAGAGGGAATACAGTTCAAGAACACACACGGTGATATTCAACACTACTGGAGCGTTCACTGACACCACACAACCACAGACCAGAAGCCACAACACTCACTAACACCGTTACACCGTTACACTGAAGCAGATACACAGAGTAAAGTATTCAGAAGGAATATGTTCAGAATGGCACACTACTAATGCTTCAAATAGAGAACTATGTACTAGTACTATAAATTAAAAAAAGAAAGAAATTAAAACCAGACTTCACTCATTCTGTTTAGTTATTATTTAAAATGTGCGACATTTTTTTTACATTTTCCCTGTGATGAATAAATATAATATCAAAAGTAATTATGCAACTTTTTTAGAATAATTATTAACTCGGAAATACATTTATTTATTAATTTTACACAAAATACACTATCGCTGGGGGTCAATAATATTTGTAATGTTTTTGAAAGAAGGATGCATTCATTTGATCAAATATTATTATCACTTAATGACTGTTATCTATTTTAATATATTTTTAAAATAGAATTTATTTTTGTGAGCAAAGCTGTGTTTTAAGCATCATTACTTCAGTCTTCATTGTCACATGATTCTTCAGAAATCATTCTAATGTCCTGATTGTCATCTTTTTTGAGATCATTTTATTTGAAATATATATTTTTTGTAACATTATAAATATCTTTAAATGTCACTTTAGACTTAATTCATGCATTCATTTAAGACATTTGGACAATGACGTCCCTGAATTCAATAATGAAATGCCTTTAACTGTTTCATATTGTCATTTTACATCACTGACACATTATTTTCCTGTTAGATACTGTAAAGTTGCTTTGACGCAATCTGCACTGTTAAAAGCATCACATAAATAAAGGATGCTTGACTTGTCCTGAAACTGATTTGTTGCTGTATAAAATGATTAATCTCTTTAAACAAATCTTACCGACCCCACATTTTTGAAAGATAGTGTACATTTATTTACTGACCTACTATTGCCACTTGCGTTTTTATTAGTGAGAATAGATTGTAGCACACTACAGTTTCTTCCTAAGTAGGCAGTATGCAGTACATACTGTGAGTACGTAGTACATACTCTGAGCATATGTTAGTATGCTGTATGTCCATTCCAAACAAAGCCATACACAAAAGATAAAGAAACAAAACAACACACATTAAGTCACAAATTATTCTGAAAAATAACAAAAAACACGTACTTGGCACAGAAAGACATTTAAACACCAATAGGGACACCGATACACACTACAAAATTGTGACACAGAGAAAGAGAGGGAGAAGGCAGGGGTCCTCACAGTGACGGTGGCCAGCAGTCCCTCGGGCACGTTGGCGACGATGATGCCGATGAGGAAGATGACGGCCTCCAGCCAGCTGTAGCCCAGGATGATTGACAGGATGAAGAAGGTGACGCCCAGGAAGACGGCCACACCCGTGATGATGTGGATGAAGTGCTCGATCTCCTTGGCGATGGGGGTCTTCCCGGTCTCCAGGCCGGAGGTCAGAGTGGCGATGCGGCCCATGACGGTGCGGTCACCGGTGCACACCACAATCCCTCGAGCTGTACCTGAACGAGCAGAAGAGAACAGGACGACTTAACAAATAAATAAAGCCTAAGGAACATCACTGTAAGTTAAAAGAGTGTGTGAAGTGATAAAATGTGTGACCTACGCCGCAGTATTTAACAGCAGTATTAATTTAGTTATATATTTGCCAGTAATGTTATTGTTGTAAGGCTTTTGCATTTTGCCTTGCAAATGATAAAATAATACAAAGTATATATGCACTACTGTTCAAATGTTTGGGGTTGGTAAGGTTTTAATCTCAATGTTAATCTTTAATGTCTTTATTAATTTAGTAACACTACAGTAAAACTGCAATATTGTTAAACAATTTTATGGTTGAAAATAATTGTGTTCTATTAATATATTTCAATAACATTTTATAATAGCACACAAACATTTTTTTCTGAATTCTTTGATGAAATGAAATTTCTGAAGAACAGATTTTATGAAAATAGAATCGTTTGGAATATTATAAATGTCTTTCCTGTCACTTCTGACAAAGATTTATTGCTTAAAAAAAAAAAAAAAAAAATGCACGTGTAAATATTTATTATTTGTGGACTACAATTGTTATTAGATTAAACCAAATAAATATCTCTTTAAATTAAAAATTGCATAGAAATTGAAATTAATATGGCTACTTTGTTTCTTATTTCAGACCATGAACAAATGCGGCATGGCATATTAATGTGATGTTTTGTTTTGGACTGATTTCTTTTAATTTCACTCTGTGCTCTAATTCACCACATGGTGGCAGGAGAGTGTCTCCCTGGAGCAGAGCTGCCATCTAAAGCAAGGACATTGCCCGAGATCACGAAACACTGACACCCCGCTGACAGCTCTCTACTGAGCGGTAGGCATATGCAACGTCTCCTGACCTATCAAAACAACTGCATTACACTACTGACAAGAGCTGCAGACGCATAATTCAGTCCATTCTGAAAGAACTATACACGCAATTTATACATGCTTTCCTTTACAGATTTGGATTTGTTATAATAAATATAAATCATCCATCACAGGTAGAAAACCTGTCAAAGACTGCATTAGCAAATTAGAGATTGAGTAAGGAGAAAATGTTACTCGCTCCTGCAGTGTTATTCATTTATTCAGTCAAATCTGAATTGATCTGTGTTTTACCATCAAAGCGAAGTGTAATGTGTGGAAAAAAAGAGCGAAAAACGAGGGTGTGAGCAATCGCGTGGGCAGTAGACGAGTGGCAAGACGGGGCGCAGAAGTGAGAGGTTGTTGTCATGACAACGTCTTTCCTCTACGGCTGTTTTTGGCAAAAAAAACCCAACTAAACGACCAGGAAAAACATAGAGAGATTGAAAAAAGGGTGAAATGAAAAAGCAGAAATCGATCGGAGAAGATGAGTTCATAAAGAACAGGAAATGAAATAAGAGAGAGAGAGAGAGAGAGAGAGAGACAGTATGGAGGAGAAAATGAAGCGGTGATGCAGCTGCTATGGCAACCGTACCCTCAACGCAGTTGGTGGAGAAGAAGGCGATGTTACGGGTTTCCAGAGGGTTGTCATGGGTGCAGTCAGGTGACCTAGTCTGAGGCTCTGATTCGCCCGTCAGGGAGGAGTTATCAACCTGAAAAATTATGTACAAAAATATATATATATGTAACAAACTGCTGTTGGTTGGGATCTTACAGTAATAGATGTTACAGTAATCCAGCAGTTGCTAGGTCTGACGTAGAACATAACCATAACATTTATAAGGAATAGGAAAGGAATAGTTCACCCAAAAATGAAAATTATGGCTTATTTTAGGTGTTTTTTAAAAAAATGTATCCTGGCTTCCAGGCTTGGTGATGCTTGTGAATGACGGCCATTATTTTGAAGCTCTGTAAATCGGAGAAACCCACAAAACTAACCTATACGAGCTGGAAGCCTCTTATTTACGCTATAAACAAGAAATAGTTTTGTTACAAAAACCCATCAATCTGCTTTAGAGGACATGTAATGGCCTGCTTTCCTTCTGCATCGCCAAGATTGGAACAGCCAGGATGATTGTTTTAAAAACTTGACTGTGTTCATCTGAAAGAAGAAAGTCAAATACACCTAGGATGGCTTGGGGGTGAGTAAAATATGTCGTAATTTAAATTTTTTGGGTGCACTATTCCTTTAACTAATAATGCGATGTCTATGTATGACTACATACAAAGAGGGTGAAATCCATCCATGTTTTTGTTTAGGTACTGTACCTTGCAGCCGTGAGCAGAAATGATCCTGAGGTCAGCAGGGATCCTGTCTCCTCCCTTCACCTCCACCAGATCACCAGCCACCACCTCCTCAGCGTTAATCTGGAGCTTCTCACCTTCACGGATCACTAAAGCTTGCTGTGGACCACACACACACACACACACACACTTCAATTTCAACCTCCGACGAGTCCAAGGCCATAGGAGAGATTAGAGGAGAATTAATACAGTCTGGAGGATTCAGAGACTCAGTGCTGGGAGATAATAATTAGGATTATGACCAGAGAGGAAAACAGTGGATTAAGATTATTGGAGTATATTGGTTATTTGGGTTTTCGCCTTTGATCCACGAAGTCTGGTATTTTTAGTTGAGGAGCACAGCCAGAAATAAGCGCTGCAGACTTTCTCACTTTCGAATACTAATTTGGATGAAGAAGGATTAGGAATCAGAACCGAGGATATTAAAAAACTTTTATTCTGTGTACCTGGGGAACCATGTTCTTGAAAGACTCCATGATCTTCGAGCTCTTGGCCTCCTGGAAGTAGGAGAAGCACCCGGTGATGATGACCACAGCGGACAGCACGATCCCCAGATACAACTGTGGAGCGGACGGAGAGATCAGATGAATGTGGATCACTGACCTTGATTTCTCTGATTCACCTTGCGTTTGCTTTTGTGCCTCCTTTGGCTCACAAACCAAAATGGAAAGCATCGTGGTCAAATTCTCCGGTACAGCACACCAGAAATCACTCAGCTGAAGCCAATCATGAATGATTATGACATCAAGGCAGTTTTTTTCCTCTCTATATTACATGTGCATCATATATTTTCCTGTTTTTGCTTAGTGCAGCAGTACAGTATGACAAATGAAGAACAACAAATGATGCCAAGTACTGAAAAAGTCAAAAATATGTACTAACAATCAAAGGTTTTGAACATTAAAGTTAGATAACAAGTCTCTTCTGCTCACTAAACCCACATTAATTTGATCCCAAATATAAAAAAAAAAAAAAAATGTTTACTACAAACAACAATTTTTAAGACAACAGTATTTTATTTGAATATTTTACATTACATTATATTACATGTGATTTAAACTTTAATTTCAGCTTAATAAATCTTTATTTCAGATAAATGTGGATCTTTGGATCTTTCTATTCATCAAATCAATCCTGAAAAAAAAGTTAAATCATACTGAACTCTGAAGACTGGTGTAATGATGCTGAAAATTCATAAGGATCACAATATTATATTACATACATAATATTATATTACAGTTTTTACTGTATTTTTAAATAAATAAATGCAGTCTTACTGACCTTGTGAACAGTAGTGTATATGTTTCTCAGAATCAAATTATTTTACCCAAATGCACGAACAGTTTTGAACAGCTGTCAAAGGAGATTCAGTTATGGTTATGCTGATGCATGATACTATCCGGTCAAACCCTGACCAAAACGCAAAGTGTAAGACATTTCAGTGAAAGAGAGACTGAAAATGTTTTGTTTTAGAATTAGTTTTCTAAACCTAAAATGGAGGTAAGGCTTGTTATTATTCTCAAGCCAGCCTCTTCGAAGTGCTTTCAGCCACTCATGGCTTGTCTGTGTGTGTGTGTGTGCGTGTGTGTGTGTGTGTGTGTGTGTGTGTGTGTGTGTGTGTGTGTGTGTGTGTGTGTGTGTGTGTGTGTGTGAGCTCTCACATTGTCTCCGGCGGGTTCGTCCTCCGTGGCGGCCTGGATGGCGTAGGCCAGGAAGCAGAGGATGGCTCCGATCCACAGCAGGATGGAGAATCCTCCGAAGAGCTGTCGGCAGAATTTGACCCACTCCGGGGTGGTGGGGGGTGGGGTGAGAGCGTTGGGACCGTCCCGAGCGAGGTACTCCGCCGCCCTGGCATTAGTCAGACCCTTCAGGGGACAAGAGAGCGTGAGAAGAGTTCAGGTCAAACACTAGAGGGCGATGGCGGAGCTGTGTTTTGGGGGATTTGTTGAGATCACAGTTCCTGTTCTAAAACATTAGTGTTAAGCTCATTAAGGTGAAAGCAGTTCACTGTTAGAGGGATAGTTTACTAGGATAAACAAACAGTTGCCGGTCCCTACAGACTCCCGTACTATTTTTTCTATGCGATGGAAGTCAATGGGGACCATTAACTGGTTAGTGGCCAGCATTCTTTTCTATATATTCCAGAGGAGAAAGAAACTCATACAAGACTGGAACAATTTGAGGATGACTAAAAGGTGACAAAACATTTTTTTTGGGGCGGGGGTGAGGCTAAGTAAACTTTCATATTAAATAATATATATTATAATATATTATCTATATTTAAAATTTTTGCATATTAAATAGAACAATTCACTGATGCTTTAGGCGAAATATTTTAAAGGCAATATTTGCAAATGAAAAAAAAAACAAAGTTAGCAGACTTTAAATTAATTAAAAATTTTTTTGCTGTTGTTAAATATCAGATTTAATATATCAGACTTAATACCTCATAATACATCAGGCTCATATAATACGATACAGAGATTATGAAGCACATAGTTGAAGAGGGAAAACACCTCATTTATTATTCTGAGCAAATATGAGCAAAATAACTGAGCAAAATATGCAATTTGCTGCATGTGCTGATACTTATATGATCAGTAAGACGAAATTGTGATAACTTGTTGTAATGTAAATCAGTGAGTATCATTGAAAAGTACCATACATAGAAGTGCATCTAAATATCAGTTGTCACTTTATATCTCCTAAAAGTATGTCTTAGTAAGATGATATTTAAATGTTTAGCTCTGAGATCAAAGCTCTGTAGTTTTATTGTGGGACAAAAAATATATATATACAAATAAACAACATTTAAGTATCACATTTGATACTCATGATTTAATGACTTTTCTTTCTGAAAAACATTACAGATAATCTTTATAGTTATTTTTGTTTTTACTTCGTAAAAAATCAAAAAGCAAAAAGACACATGGACCACAACCTGATAATAAAAGGCCTTTAACTTTAACTTTAAAAAGTATAAACTATCAATCAGACAACAGAAGGGATGTGATAGATTGTGTACAGGTTTCCCAGGTTTTGATCATATTGATAATTAAGAGGCCTTGGACATTTGAGGAACAAATATAAGGTATACTTATTTTGCAGTACATAATGACCATTTTAATGGCATTTAATAAAAAATAAATAAATAAAAATAATAATTATATATATATATATATAAACAATTATATTTAACTTTAGCATAGATAGAAATTCCAGATAGAAATTCTTAGTCTTTCTGTACATCAGCATCAAGTTATCTTAAGCATCCAGACACATCTGCAGTTATGCAGGAAATTGAATTTATTCAGCAGAAAGAAGCAGACAGACAGTCAGGAAATTGCCTCTTTACTACATTCTCGAATGACAAGCAGTGTTCAGCTCCACTTCACTTTGATGTTTCTTTCCATAAGATTCTCAGAATATTATTTCATAATACATTCATACATTCTCAGAATGTTGACCTTATTCCATAAATATTACTACTTTGATACTCTGAAATATTAAGACTTTGTTTTAGCAAAAAGCCTTTTGTGATGCTATTTTTAAAAACCTTATTTTTGTAATACTATTTTGGATTTTAAGATGTATTATTTAAGGTTGCACTTCAGTGCCATCATATGAAACAGCTGGGCTGTTTACGTGATTTAAATGGTTGAAATTGTTCGGTGCTGCTGTCAGAAACTCACCTGTACGATGTCAGTGTTGTATTTTCGGCATACTTCTTCAATTGACATCTTATGCTCTGTCTGGGGGAAAAAAAAGGGAAAAGAAACAAGAGTTGCTGTACAGTGCAAAGATTGAACCACAACCTTGCTCCATTTGATTCAAGTATTTGAAAATCAATACAGTACGGTGCATTTAAAATTCATTTATGAAGCACTGAACTACTCGTTCTAGACAACACTGTGGCTAAATTAAATAACCTAAGCAGTATGTGGAATATAAAATGCACGTATTAACTACGTAATGCAGTTGAAGATGTATGATATGTGTCTTACCAGCGGTACTTCCTTCTTCAGGTCATCCAGGTCTTTCCCTCCCTTTCCCTTTTTAGGAGACTCCTTCTCATCTTTGTCCTGCGTGGTTGCCACGCGGTAGCTGTCCGACCGTCCATACTGCAGGAAAGAAACAAAGATGATTATTTTAACTACAAAATTATAATAACTACAAAAGTAGACCTGGCAATGGAAGCCCTTTGTTAATGTAAAAGCACACATGAAAACTCTGAGATATTAGAACTATTTTATAAAACAACACCTATATCTATTCCATACAAACATGTATGCAACTTTTACTTTCAAAAATGATACAAAATGATGTATATATATATATATATATATATATATATATATATATATATATATATATAATAATACATATATATATATATATATATATATATCATATAATATGTACACAAACACATACACAGCATATATATATATATAAATATACATACATACAGTATACACAAACATTTTTTTTTATTTCTGATGCAATTAATCGTGGTTAATCATTTGACAACACTAACATATAGCAATATCACTCTTGATATTAGGGTAATATATGTCACCTCGGAATACAAAACAATAAGTAATTTTTTTATTCTTGCCATATAAGCCGGGCAGTTTGAACTTTCAAAAAAGCTACAAATATAAATCTATTCTAGCAGACATAGCGACTGTAAAACCAAGACTTTAGAAAAGAACAATGGCTATATTTCGCATGCTGAAAGTGAATTAAAAACCTTTTGGAGGCTCAAACGGTAGACACGAAACAGGTTCAGATTCATAAACCAGAGAACTTTAACAAAATGTGTCCCGGGCTGAAACTGCAATACTAACATGACACACAGATGGACTCATATTTAAGCATCACTCAGCACCTTCTGCTGCTCTGCGAGAGGCGCACGGAGGCTGAGGAACGAGAGGGGAAATGCTTCATCCACTATCCTGCTTGGCTTTGAAACCGTGAAGCATTAACAGGAACCCCGTGCGGGATACGGGGGTGGTGCGAGCGCAGGGGGGCCTCGAGGGGGGTCTAGTGCACTTCAATCCACATTAGGGCTTTTCATTGATGTGGCATCCCCTGATTTGCCGTGTGTGCTTCTGTGACCTATTTTAGCTCGCATGCACAACCAGACGGCATTACTGTCAGATCCACCATTACAGCTCACCAGCGTGCTAACATGATAAAATGCATCCAGAAATTATTTTGATGTAGAAAGCTGGTTCATAATATTATTTTCTAAAAAAAATAATTATTAAAGGGATGAAATATGACTGCAGATTTGACACAATGTCTGAATATACTTCCAAAGTAGTTTATATTTAATTTTAATGGTTGACATAGCAGATTTTGTTTGTCATTAATGTTAATTATAAGGTTTAACTGTACATGGAAATGAAGAAACAAAAAAAAAATAATGGCATATAAATATGCGAAAGATGGGGGAAACCCACTCCAAAAAAGACTTTATAAATATTGAAAATATATAAATATTGAAAATATTAAATTATGACATTATTTTTAGTAGCAGCTTGTTTTGGATTAACTATGCTCCAGGATTATTATAATTAACTAATATATATATATATATATATATATATATATATATATATATATATATATATTTTTTTTTTTTACTTGAAATGATTGTTAAATAAAATTAAATATTTTAAAAACACGTTTTATTTCAAAAGGAACATTTCTCATTTTCATTCATTTAACTTCATGTACTAAAATAACTAAAGCTAAAATTGAAATAAAAACTGATAAAGTTTAATTAAACAAAAGTTTAAAAATAAAAATAAAACAATAAAAGTACCTAATTCATACTGTTCAATGAGACAGCACTTCATTTGTTTAAAAAAAAAAGAGTTTAAAAATAAATAAATAACCAAAACACTACAAAACACAAAAAGGCCAAGATTGTAGCATCCTTGCGGCCGTGTGTTGAAACAGTTTGACCATCTGTCAAGGGTTTTTCCTCTTTCTATCCTCTGGGTGAGACAGCGGAGCAGGATTAAGACTGTTTACTACAGTCTGGATTAACCTACTGAACAACCGTAATCCCGCTCCTGCTTTTCTCTTATTCATACATTCAATCGCTCAGATGCTTTGAAATACACTTTACTGTCTATTTTTGCCTTGTTTGTTTATACTTTGCCGTCTAATGCAGTCCAATCATCTTGAAAGAGCTGCCTGACACGGGTACACTGTGTTCTCTCCGTATCGTCGTTCACGAAACATCATCCCTTCGACTGTCTGCGCTTCTCTCTCCATCTCTCACGCACACGTGCATCACATTTGTGACCCTGAGATCAGACGTGGCACACGTGCACGTTCATGTTCACTGCCATCGGATGCGTGGAGAAGTCGAGCTGCTCCACTTTAATAAATCCAGTGGCTTTTTCTCAGGCCTGATTAAGATTATGTTCTCTTAGAGAGAACCACGAGTGAACTGTAAGAGGTTCCAGATGAGAGCTTGACCGTCATGTTAATATTACAGAAATGAAAAATCTGGATTTATTCACCCGAATGTTCTGTTTTCTTTATCCTGTAGGCTGCACCGGGGCTATTACTAACTAAAACCATAAAAAAAACTTAGTATAAATAAAACTTGTGTCAACTGAAATAAAATATAAAAAGTAAAGTTATATAGCGCCTTAAAAAAAGTATTTCATTTCAGCTAGTTTCTTAGGCTACATTTCTAATTTTCAGCATTGACGTAAAACAACTAAAACTACAACTTAAATAAAATATAATAACAACTGCATTGACATATTTAAAAACAACAAAACAAAAACCAACACACGCAATACTACTAAAACTTCCAATAAAGTTAAAATAAATCAATACAAATACAATTCTGAATATTAACAAAAACTATTATAGCATCCCAGTTATGCTGAAATTAAGATGGACTATGTTGTAAAAAATGTGCAAGCAAAATACCTTTTTGGCAAATAAAGCAAATTTATTTTATTACTTTATACTCAATTTACATTCTTTATATGTTTACGAGAAAATGCTATTTCAGTTTCTCTACTTATTTGCAGTTTCTCTGTAATTACTTGAAACTTACCAGTCATTTTTGACTGAAAACTGATTTTCAAAATTGAATCTTAAACTATTTTTTTGTGCAAAAGGAGAAAATTTTGAAAAAGTGAATCGTGATCGCAGATATCCAATTCTAAAAATATCCAAGAATTAATGGAGTCCATTTGACATGTTTTGGTTAAATTATTCACTGAAGAAAATATATATTTGTGGAAGTTGTAAAGAAAACAAAGATTACCAGAATACGATTTACCAGAAAACAATTAAAAGTCCTTTAAACTCAAAATGTCACGTTTACTTGAATGTGTTACTTCTTTGTAAAATGTAGTAAAAATTTGCTTCTATATTTTTCACTTTTGCAAACACTCAATTCTGACATTTCACAACAGGTTTCAAGTCACACGAGAACCAAAAAACCATTCGGTATCATCGATATCAAAGCTTGCATGAAGCATCTGTGATTTACATGCTCCGTTGTTTCTCAAACAAAGCAGCTTAAACCGTACAGGGTTAGAACAACATGAGGGTGAGTGAATGATTCATCTCCCGGAGAACTAATAATAAATCAAAAAATAAATCACAAAATGGGCTCCAGATGAAACATGGCCGACATTGAGAGTACCTCTCATCTCTCTCTATCTCTCTCCAAGGCTTCATGTAATGACCTTGAGGACATGGAAACACACAATGTACCATACACACAGTAAAGGATTACACCCTACAGAAACCTTGCTTCTACAGTACATGGATAAAGCACACATAAATGTTAAGGCTATAAATGGCTAACTGAATGTAAGAGTTATTCCTTATGTCGCCGCAGAAATGTTAAAATAATGGAGTAGGAGAATGATGGAAGTTTAATTCAAGTGCACTGAGTAGTGTCCAGTAATGAAGCATATTGTGCATGCATTCAATTCAGCCAAAGGCAAAATTAGTATGAGCAATGGTTTCCCAAACTCCAAATGTCTTTAGCAAAAACATGTCTGATATTTATAAAATGAAAAGATTATAAAAAGGTTATTCAAGTGTATGTATACTCACAAATATGCTCGGTTGAATAAAAATCATATATGCATATGTTTTACAGTCATACAGTAAAAATTAATTACATTAATGGGAATTCATGAATATTTTAATAATAAATACATGAATAATAATAAATGTGCTCATTTGAATATATGAAGTGTGAAATTCGACTAACAAACCTGAAAAAAAATTACTTGTGCAATGTATTTTTATTAAACATGTTTTACATCTTCCTTGTCGCTAAAAATGCTTTTCGCTACTAAAATTAGAATTTAAAAGCATAATCGTTAATTTTAGCACGCGCCAGACTGTTGATGCAACGTGGTCGCTGTGGTTTGCTAAATATATAGGAAAGCAACCTTGGCGTGGAACAAACTGATTAAAAACCAGCTATTGACATTTTGAGGGCCAATCAAATCAGCTGACCTTGAAGGTCTCACAGGATATGACGTCATGTCGGCGTCTGGCAAACTGACTGATAGCGTGTCTGCTAGCTTCACTTCATATGACCCCCGGGCTTCGACAAAAAAATAAGGCTTGATTGTGTGCTTTAGTGGAAAGTACACACACACACACACACATATCCAAAATCACTCGGTGAGAATGAACTATTGAACGGCGTCCATTACACAACCATCTATTATAAGACTTTTCACCACCAGCCTGTTTCTCACTCACGGATACACGATTATCAGCCATGCAACATGTAAAGTTACGTAAACGCATATTTAAACCCCCCTGTTGCTATTTCTGCTTAAACAACAAACCGCATTACAAACCCGAGTTCACACTAGCAGACGACATTTCTGCTATTCTAAGCATCCTAATCACCTGCAGTGCCCTTGAAGCCTTCAGACAGGCTCGCGTCTTCGGCTTCATGTCCCAAGGGCATCGCGCAGTCACCCTTCAAGAAACATTCACGTCATACTAATTGCCGACAACCCCGAGCACCTGAGCCTCTCGCAGCTGCCTCGCCGCTGTTCTCAAGGTGACAAGGTAACCGCCTGCTGTTCACCTTCCCTGCCCTGCGCCCCTTATTCCCTTACCGTATCAGCCCATCCGTGACATCACTTCAGAGCTCGGCTATAGTCAAATATTGTCATACTGTATAGCTTATACTGCATACTATATTAAAAACTAGCAAGTTAAAGAGAACACACTATGTATGGGACTATAAACATGTTGATAGTTAGGTTGAATTAAAGGCTTACTCCGCCCCAAAATTAACATTTTCTCATTAATCACTTACTCCCATGTCGTTGGTGTAGAATCAGTTTGTTAAATTGAATCATATATTGTTATACTATTTAACGAGCTACATAGACTACATAGAGACAATAATCAATATTTACTCACTCAGGTTTTTGTTTATAATGATTAAAACAACTGCAAACAAGTATTATATGAACAACTGTACATTATTATGAGTACGCGAAATTGAATAATGTACAAACATTATACTGTATACACTAAATACTGTACTGTACACTACATTCATTTTTGAGGTTGTAAAGATTTTTAAAGTACATTTAACAAATACTATATGCAAAAAAATTATTGCTATTTCAATAACAAAATGTCATTCATTTTCATTGTGTTTGGCCTGATTGTTTCTTCGTCATTTAAAAAAAAATTACAATTATGTGTAAGCCAAGTATGGTAACCCATATTCGGGATTTGAGCTCTGCCTTTCACTTATCCAATTGGACACACACACACACAGTAGTGAGTATGAACACACACCAGGAACAGCCACTGAAATCCACTGAAAGTTCACCGAACACTTTCTTGGGGAACCAAAAATTGTACTATGGCATTGCTTTGGAAATCTTTTGGAACCTAAAATTTCAAGCATGCGATGATTTTCACATCTTATTATAAATCCATTCAACGAATGGTCAAAGCAGAGATTCATTGTCTTGCTTGAAGGCATATCAGCCGACAGCTGCGGGTCCTGAAAGAGGAAGTGAGTGTTGTGTCGCGGCGCTGCACAGGCCAATCGCGACACTTGTTCGGGAATTTCCACTCTCATTGATCAACCTCCACTTTGACGCAGTCACCGACCGTCGAGCCCGGTTACCCCTCCGGGCATCACGACCGATATCAACATGTCAAAACGGCACAGAAACCGAGATACAGAACCTCGCGTGCGACGGAAAAGGTATCGTTCGAAAGAGAACGTTGCGTCGCAACATCGCCGTTAAATTCCAAATCGAACGATTTGTTTCGTTCGATTTCGGTGTTCGATTTCCAGTTCTGGTTATTATTGCAAGGTCGCAAAATAACAAGCTAGAAGGCTTGGTGTGACAAACGAGTCGTGAATCAGCAGACGTCCATTTTGACGCAGACGTCTACTGACCAATTTGACACACTTTTGGATATAATTGTTGTCATAAATGTGATAAGACGTTGGGTAGTCGGCTCTGAAACTACTGAAACGGGTCAGTACAGATGCAGTCATCCCATAATCATCCGCTCCCCCACCCTCATCCGCGGTTAACGCCTTTCATTTAGGAGACTGACAGAATTTCCCTCAGACTTTCCAGACCCGCAAACGACGTATAGACCAAAAAATGTGGAAAAAAACTCGCTCGGTTATTAAGATTTCTTTTTACCTAAACTTCCCCGTCGTTTGTCGTTAAAGTGAATAGTCGGTTTATAAATTGGTTATTTTCAAAAAAGGTGGTAAGCTATAGCCAACGGCATTGCGGATTTGCAGACAGAAATGATGACTTTGTGGAAATGTAAGTTTTCTGGTGTCACGTTAAAGGCAGACGTAATCCCGAACGCCAAACGATCATTACTGCGGTAGTCAACGTTATTTTCCTGACGCGTTGTCATGGCACGTTTGACAGAACGAGCAGAGGCGCAAACGCAAACGTTATAATCATAAAGTGCTTCTGAATACGCGTTATTATGATATCACATCGGTATGTGCTTGAACAGTACCAGTTAGTAATGATAATTTTGCTATCATTTTTGCGTTAACCTCAATGCGCCTTTTTTTTGTGTATCGAATGAGAGTAGCGCCTATAAATTAAATTTCTAGCATTCAATTTCAAACGACTATATGATAAATATACCTAATGTGCCAATATGCGCGTGCCAGTTCACCAGTATTCTTCATTTGTTCCATTTAACTGCATCATGACGCATCGGACTGGGTGCAAAAAATGAAGCATCCCATTTGACGCAATTGCCAAACGATCAAGCCGCGTTATTTCACAATGTCATTGACGTTAAACCCGCAGTCTAGGGTTAAAACGCTCACAGTATAACCGATGAATGGTTGCTTAGCATTTACAATGTTTTTAATAGTAAGCAATACGTCAATTGACAGATAGATGCACCTGTTTAATGCAACGATTTCCATCCAATCTCGTAACCCCGAATAATTCTAAAAGTGCATGGCATTCAAAACGTGCAAGCATTTAAAAGAGATTCTTACCCCCATTTTGGAGCCGTCAGTCGCTGTGTCTTCAGTCAGTCAAACTGCGTTTGGTTTCAGTCAAGCGGGAGAGAAGAAAAAATAGGCTCTTGAACGGATAACGACGGGCGGCGTTTGAACGACCCTCTGTCTATAAATTAAATCTATATATTCTTGAAGATACCATGCATAGTAATGTATTACAGGGGGTCTGCATGAAGGAAAAACTTAAAGAATGGCCCAAGCTGCATGGGTTTCTAAAAGCACATGTGGCAGCCTTTGATATAATGATAGAAGAGCATATGCAGCGCAGAGGATTATGAAGCGTCTCTGGCTCAGAATGATGCCGGCGAGATGAAGAGCCGACGCGCTCCTCTGTCTCTCTGTGTCCCTCCGCCGCTAGCGCTTCGAGTCCGCGGCACGCACTTTTTATCCCTCCGCGAGCGGCAATAGTCCCTTAAACGCCTGCAATGTACAGACACGCCAATGAGATAATCTTCCAGAAGAATCTGCTTATATTAAGAGAATTTTACAAATGTGGATCTCTAACTAAACGTATCAGCATACACTTGTTTGATTACCTATCTGATACGAAGGTGGATTATTATGCTGAATCATGGCAGAACCACTGGACAGGCTAATGGACATAATATTTCACAGAACAACTAGAACCCTTGTGCTATACAGTACTGCTTTTGGCATGTACCATGGTATTATATGAAATCATTTGAGTGAAATGCCACGGTAGAAGAACGTGGTAAGTTTGTGGAGTCTGTAAACTTAACAGAACACATCCTAAAAGTTCCTGTTGTCAAGAAATGTCATTATTTATACTGAGATGCTACATGGAAAATCAAGTTACTGTATTAGCATCTGTGGTTCCATGAAGAACCTTTAACATCCACGGAACCTTTCCTTTCCACAAAAGGGTCTTTACGTTGGATAAATGTTCTTCACACTAAAAAAATGGTTCTTTTAAGAACTGTTCACTGAAAGCTTTCTTGGGGAACCAACATGATTCTACGCCATTGCTGTGGATATCTTTTGGAAAATTTGAACAATGCTTTTCACATCCGTTCAACAAATGATCAAAAGATAATTTTATCGTGGCACTGATGTCTATGGCCAATGCACCACAGCAGCCTATGTAAGCTCTGTAAGGCTTCTCAAACTTATTTCGATTCTAGGCACATGTTCCAGAAGATCAGCCAATTTAACGGCATCATCTGATCCCTGAAATGGACTGAATCTCAAAACTGTGTGGGTGTATTACAGAGAAAGACAGAACGAAACAGAAAACGAATAGCATTTAAAAAAATATATAATAATGGACTCAGAACAGTACATTTGATGGACTAGAGGTTTTTTAGATAGTGTTTGGAAATGAATGTTTCTTGCAGTGAAAAGGAGATGATGCTTTCTATTAGTCATAAAGACTGGATATTTGTGATGGTGAGGGGGGATGGCAGATAAGGGCAAACGGATACAGCGAACAGGTATTTTTAAATGCAGCGAGAAAAAGTGAGTCAAACGCAGAGAATGAGATTTATAAATGAGCTGTAGAGACAGAATGAGTCAGCCATCTAATCAGAGTCTGGATCAAGAGAGAGGAAATAAACATAAAAGAGATGTATAGACGGAATAAAACGGATGAAATGAGCTCAATGTGACAGGAGATTTCAAGCCTTTCACCGTGCAGGTGCTAAGAATAGATTAATGAGGCCTAAAACAATCAGGGTCACACCGTTTATCTGAAAATCACATTTCCAGGATGGATCTGGAAAACTTTACTACAGCAGCATCATTTATCACCATCAATGATGTCAAATAATTTTCATGTGTATTTATACCAGTCAGTAACCTATGGAATACTGTTTCCACCACTAAATAAAAAAAGGTAATTGCAACGTCATAACACACAGCTGCAACTTTACGTTACAAAATTCTGACTTTATAATAGATATAGCTTCACACACAAAAGCCAGAACTGTGAGAAAAAGTAACATTACCTTTCATATTTTGGAATAAACTTCCGTAACAAATCTCACAATGTGATAAAGTAAACCATTTTATAAATTTGGTTAAACGTACCTGATCTTACCTTTTGATTCATTTTTATAAGCATATTTCCTTCAAAAAAAACGAAGTAGTGCTAGTGGTGGTCAGTCTGGATTTACATCAAGTTAAACAAAAGATACTGTGCAATCCATTATATTACTTTCCAACTGTGTTCTCAAGGCCACGTGAGAGGCCACAGTGTTGCAATCAATAAATCTTTTACAGTTGTTTTTAGCTTGCCGTTCACATCATCTGTGTACATCCCATTGAGTCTGGTAAACAAAGTTATTCTTTTTTCAGAGAACAAATTAGCTGACAGCATCCAAACCACACTATACTTAACCTCTTTTTCATTTCATTCTCCATCAGGTCCCCATAGCAACGGCTGCTAAGTAACCTTGCCCCCTAATCAAGCTTGCAAGATATTGAGAAAATGATATGTAGAGAGGCATAGGCTGAAGGACATGTTTAATTAACCTCTCCAAACCAAAACTTCTAATTTAAGCAAATACTTCTGGATTTTGATTGCTGTAGATGTTTCAGGTAATGAGGCTAATCATTTGGTTTAGCATGAAAGTGCAGTTAAAAACAGCCTCTGTTGATATTCCTTTGGCTGAAGCGCACTCATTCCGCTGATTATTGGCTCACAATATTCTCCTTCTCCTTAATTTTTCTTTTGCCTCTCTGTGAAACCTTGCAGCTAGTGCCAAATTATTTATTTATACAATAGATAAATGCTTTATCAATCCCTGGGATGAAATGTGATGGTATTTACTTTATAAGAGATAAGAGTTCAGTTAGAGGTTGACACACTGAGCTATCTTAAACCAGTGTTCCTTATACTCACTCAACTAAAATGAGTCATTGCTATATCTATTTTTGCCTCTTGTCTACGTGTGCATTCAAGACTGGCAAACTTCTAGTTTGTAAATCTTTATATGTAATGCTTCCCTTTGTATAGATTCCACCTGCTGTTTTATATGCAGCTTCCTGCAGTTTTAATTTAATTACACATTGCAACTCTGCAATAACGTATTGGCCAAAACGTTAAACACGGCAAAACGTAAAAGTAAAAAGCATACTCAAGGCATCCTATGGGGTTCATCCGACTGGTGAAACTCTGGAACAGTGAATCACAACTGGTGGGTGGGAACCCAAGAATGGGCGAAGAGCCTATATAGGATCTAGGCAATTAGGGAAAAAGCAATGTTAAATGCAAATAATAAAATGCACATAACCATATACTTAACTAATATATATTCACCAGGCATTTCAAAGCATTTTTAAAGTGAAAAGTCCAGAGAATGGCGCTAAAGCACGTTTAATTTGTAACCGTGGCATGCTTTTTTATTACATCAGTACAGGTATATATTGCAGAGTTTTTATTACACTGCATGAGGTACGTATTGCGGCTATTCAGGATTCAGATGTTCGGGGGGTGTTGATAAAGGTTAATGTTCTGTCATGTTGGAAATATCCCCTACACCTCACCCAACTCTAAACCTTCCAAATAGTGTTAACAAATGGAAAAGCAATATAAAAATGTATTTGCTGATGCAACTGTGCTATTTTAACTTTATTAAGCGGATTTGAGCTTTGAAACCATAGTTTCACCGGGTTCATACCAGAGCCATCCTGTAATGGGAATTTTACTGCCTCCAGTGTTCCTTTCAATGGAAACTGCAGTGAACAGTACATACAGACACATTTTTGTCAGTTTTTCAGAAATGTAGAAGCACATATTTCGAATGAACCTATGTTGGAAAGACCACCACAGAATCCATTTTTTGCTGGTACCGCCTTCAGCTTTAATTATATTGTGCATTGTGAATATAGATGTGGGCATGTTTGGTTGTTTGAGAATTATATACCAAATGCAAATGCGTCAGTTAGGGTTAAAGAATTGTTGCAAATTCCAGTTGCCCAGGCAGTGTGTGTAAACCTGATGTTATGTGTGGTGAGAACATATTTCATCCTTGTCAGACTACTGACAGCATGTGCAGTCATTTTAATGCCTTTCAGTCTTCATTATAAGGAATTTCGTGTTGGATTCTGACGCAAAACCAACTTCTGGTGTAGGTACACAAAAAGGGCAGCTCCTAAATAACTCATAAAGCTTTCTGAAGGCCAATTTCATGGTGGCTACAAGAAATTGGAGCTGAAGCTAAGTGCTTAATGGATCCCATACTAGTACATTAAAGGCCTATGCCCTGCTCATCCACACGTTAGGGAAAACTTTTTGAGACGTTTAAAATATTTATTGAAGTCGGGTACACAACAGAATATTTCAAGCACCCTTAGTTCTAGGGTGGAGCCAAATCTAAAACAACACGAGGGGCACTGTGCTATTTACAGACTTACAGAAAGCAGGTTTTTTATATAACTAAATTTGGTCAGTCTTTACAAGATTTGTGCTTCAAA
Source organism: Puntigrus tetrazona (assembly GCF_018831695.1). NCBI lineage: Eukaryota > Metazoa > Chordata > Actinopteri > Cypriniformes > Cyprinidae > Puntigrus > Puntigrus tetrazona. The sequence continues at coordinate 27,618,560 of NC_056702.1, read as the reverse complement.
GCTTCAGATTCACTTAGCTGTTTTCACTTTTACTCTTTAATTGTAAGGATACATTTCCATGCAAGTATGGCAAGGGTTGAAATGACGTCGACTAACGATGAAGCACCATTTTCAACAGCTCAAGACAGCAACAGCTCTGTGGTTCTAATCAATCAGTCTGGGTGTCGTGACTGTGACTTGAAAAAGCAAATTAGTAGTGTAGTACGAGTTTTGAAGAGCCCTGAATCACCACCACCCTACATGAAGTGCTATGCATTTGCTAATGTCCTCATGAGTGTAATTCAAGTAAATTGGGCCACATTTTGTCATTAAAGTCAGCATGAAATAGAAGTTGGCTTATATCCAAGTGAAATGGCTTCTCAAATGAGAAAAAACGTGGGTGGCATTTGATTTTGTCAATCAGGATTTTCTGGATCATTCAATCATTATTGCTTGCTACTACCGTGATGTCTTGTGAGTGATGGTTTGCTGGAGGGAAGAGGTTATTGTCTTGCCCTTGCACCGGTGAACACGTAATCAGAGAAGAAATGTCGCTGCAAGGGGAGAGGAAAGTTATTTTGATTAAAGATTGTGAGGGCATTGTGATTAAAAAGTAAAATGGATGAGCGTGGATAAATCATTGATTATAAGCCATATTCCATTAAAACAAGAATTTGATGCAAAAAAATGTATGCATGCATTGACCTTATTTAAGCAAAGTAAACATCAAACGGACCATTAACTCTTTCACTGGTTACAGTGTTTTAAGGCAATCCCTGATCTAGGTGTTTTATGGTAAGGAAAGCCCTAGCGCATGTCCTGAGTTACGGGACTTCTCTGGTCTACCGGGCTTGAAAAAATAACGATTGTCATAAATGGAAGGAGAGACAATGCAGATCATAATACAGATCATATATGCAGACCATGCATACAGAACATGTTTTGACCATTTTGAATCTGATTTGGACAAAGTAGCCTACTCGGTGACAGAGATGCCTTCACAGACACGGAAACATCTTTAGTTATGTCATGGATAGATCGATAACCCAGTGTTATGTGTGTGTGTGTGTGTGTTTCTGCTTGTTCTGCAATTTGTGATAACAATTATTCATATTATTATTTACTGGAGGCTATCTGAATGTATTTTGCTTGAAAATGTAGTACTTTGATAAAAATGCATTATTCGTGTTTTTTTTGGTCTAAAAGGTTGTATTTCAAGTGATGATAAAACATGAACACGCAAAGATAGAAAATTGATGTTTTTTGTTTGAAAGCAGAGGCTCAGTTCTTTAATTAGATGCATAACATGTTTGTATATAGATAGAAAATATTCTGAAGGCTGTCAAATTTAGATGCAAATCATAAAAAATGCTGGCGATGGCTGGCAACTTAAAAAAAAAAAAAAAAAAAAAGGTGGCAGGGAAAGAGATAAGAAGGATGGATTTTTGGTTCTTTAAATGAATGAATGCTTGTGACTTGAAACAAACAGATTTACATATGTAAGATCATATATAACGGAGATACTGATAACTCTAAGAATAATTCTTTTACAGATAAATATATTAGATCGAAACTAAACAAAATTTACTGTATTGACACAAAAAATCTATTAATTGTGTTTTTGGTTATGAAATAAAATATATGCATTATCTCTTTTATCTTTTGATTAGTATTTAATAAATATTTAGGTTTTATTGAAAAAATCATTAATGTAAATGCATTATGAATATGAATTTTTTACTTTTTTATTGATGGCATGATTGATGGTTTTCTATCATCTACAGTACATTTAAATACATCACTCAAACCTTTTATGCACTGTCAGGTTTTCATTAGAACATTGAATAAACTGTATGTTCATTGGAGTTTTTCTCATTAGGATCATGGGCCGGTCCACAGAAGAGTTCATTTCAGATTTGACTATTCTTGTGAGAAGCACTGCAGTAAAACCCACCCACCCCCACACCTGATGTTACATAACCCACCAGTGAGGGCTGAGAGCTGAGCTTGTAGGACCAGAGCAGAATTCAACCACACGCATCTGACCAAACGTCTTAGGATGATCTTTTCACATGACTTCATGTAAGTTTATGCATCCAGATAGACAAAAAACTGTTGTGCCTTCCCTGCTAATATTAACGTTGGAACTACTCCACAAGTGTAAGATGTTCCCACTTCCTCTGACACGAACATGACTAGGTTGCTAATGTCTCTCATTCTCTCTCTCGTTTTTCTGGAGCCCCTAATCTACCTTCAAGCTGTTTTTTGGTTACTCCTCTTCTCTTTCTTGCTAAGCACCTCTTCTCGCTCTTCTTCCTCCCCTCCACTCATTTTGTCTGGAACGCTTCCTCTACTGCGTCTGAAAAAAAGAATTAACACAGATTATTTGCATATTCTCTTTTCTCAAGCTGACAAACGATGCACAGAAGAGGACTGTGGTGCATGTTTCCAGATCAACTGCGCGCAGGAGGATGGTGCCATTTTGCATAATAAATGGAGAGGAAAATGTCACTGAAAAAAAAAATACTCTTTTCAGAAGGTTGAACTTCATACTCTGCCATATTCTGACGGCAGGAATGAAATGTCAAAAAAATTTTATGCAATCATAAATTAAGACAGGAAATACAAAACTAATGCGTTTCTGTCCAGTCAGGATAAATTCATGTGTGTGGCAAGGTTTGATTGAATCTGCATATTTGATTTGTATGCCAAATTGCTGTACAGTATGTATGTGTGTGTGTGTGTGTGTGTGTGTGTGTGCGTGCAGAAGAGACTGTCTCCTCTTTCTTAGACTGTCACTGTCTCCCTCCTTCATTATTCCTCTGGGTTTGCTACACTGATATATCTAGCACAAAATGTGTAAACTGAAGTTTTTCCACACACAGATACTGTGCAAGACGCATGAAAAAGCAGAGTGTTTTCCCTCATTATCGTATTTCAAGCCATTACTATTAAACCTAGATCTTAATCCTAAGCAAATCACGTAACTTGTCTTTTCTAGCTTTCAACATCTCTTTTTTTATCTTTTAAAGCTTTCACCGTCTCTTTCTTCTTCTGTACATCTGCAAACGATACGATCAAGTCACGGTAACGCACAGTTCTCCTCGTGATCAATACTGTAGTCTGCTTGTGAATGCAAAATCTTCATAACCTTGTCTTGTCCTTTGACTGAAATCTCTCGAAAACGGCCGTTTCTATGCTGCGTGCTACGCAGCATTTGTCGTTGAAGACGAAACGCAGCACGTTCTTTAAATCGCTCCCTGACCGTTTCGACTTCAGGTTTGGTTATTTTCTTAAAAAATCGAAATGTTTGCTTTGTGAAGGACTAAGGATCCAACATGGCTGGCATTTTTTAATCTCGCTCTTGTCTCTTTAAGCCCCAGCCGGGGACTCAGCCAATCAGAGAGGAGATGCTGTGAACGTCCTTGCCGACGACCTTGATGAAGAGGGGACAGGATAACTGAAAACAAGGCTTTAAGAAAGGCAGTGATGAATGGGCTTCAGCAGAGAGGAAAAGGAATAGACGAGGAGCGAGGGTAAGATTGATGGCAGCATGCTGATCAGGAAACGCACCAATCCTCCAACGGACAGCGGCTGTGCTCGGCATCCCCCATCCTCCCCTCCACGTCCCTCCATCGCACCTCCTCCCCCTCACGCTCACTACATCCATGTGCGTAAATGTTTCATAATCTCTGCATTTGTAGCTGAGAGCTTGAGGCTGGAAATGAAAAAAAAAAAAAAAAAAAAACCATCAACGGACGCATCCCTTCTTTTATCTCTCTTCCTCTCTTTTGCCTCCACTCCTTGTTTAACACATGGATGGGTTTGACAGGTGGTCTTCCGGAGCAATGACACATTATTACTGGCAAGTTCAGGTAGGACAAACACACACAAGAGTACACAGGGGATGGTCTGCATTACACGCCACCTCATTTAACAGCAAATGCATATTGTGAAAGCAGGAACGGATGCAGAATTTATTTCCCCGATGTCATAAAAAGTTGCATCTTCTCATACTCATACACATACATGCAGACTCGTTAGCAAACACCATGGCACTGCAAGCACACAATCCTGAAGAACATACGTATTGTATGTTCTTTTGTTGCAGTGATGGCAACAAACTACAGGGGGCGATAGAGATACCTTCAAAATGTCTTTAAACCAAATACAACCTAAACCTAATGCGTTTTTTAAGAAGCAGGCTGTAACGATTCAACTTTAAATCATTTAATCAGCAAATCTCCTTCCTCACAGAAAGAGAAAAAGATCTGGTGATGCTACCATATAGAGGGTTTATTCCAAAAAACATTCAAAATGTCATTTTCACTGCAGAATTTCTCAAATATAACAGCTTGGAAATGGACATGGCACGGAAAAAATATACAGATTTCTGCATGCATGTCCAATGATAGATATCGGTAGTGGACAAATTAAACTAGCGAGTACTAGCATGTTTTAGAGAGTTTTCTAAATGTTCACAAGATCGAAAAGCAAACTACCCACAACTGCATGACCCAAAGTAACAACCACTTGTGCCGACATATGAAATGCGCTCTGACAAATTTCAAAATTCACGATTACATAAAATCATTTGTACAAGCAGCTAGCATCCTAGCAATCTCACAGCAACACTAAAATCTGCTCAGCAGCTACATAATAAAGTTGAAAACCACTCTGAAATTCAGCATAACACTTACTTATTAAACTGCATTTACCCATTCAACGCATACTTTACATATAGCTTTTAGGAAATAATTTTCAATGCAGTTGCAAATGAAAGGGAAAGAGGCTAGCTAAGAAGCCTATCTTTTGTCATTGCAGGATCAATCAATCCGGCTATGTGTCACAAGCCACCGCAAGCGAACGTCCCATCATTATAAACCAATCAACATCTTCCCACAAATAACAAAGGCCTCTAATTACGTCCTTACAGTCTTTCACACCCCACTGGGTCCTATTGCTCCGTTTTAAAAAATCCCATCTAAAATGGTTCCATGCCAGTGATCACGGTAACGAAGAAAACTACCGCAATCAGTTTCATCAAGCAGAAAAAAACACGGATGCACAAAATTGTCCCACGCCAATTGTGAATGATTGTGAATGATACTGTTGCGAGCGTCCATATCCGGTTTCGTCAGGTTTAATGTTGTTAAATTATGCTTCTGTGTTTCCTACACAAGCATAGTGTAAACAGCATGAGATGTGATGTCTGAATCGACTCTTATGAACTGGAAAGATTCATGAAACAGCCTCTCATCAAGGATAAAGAACTAGTCATTTAAACTGTAATCTAACTGTTTTTAAAAGCACATCATAACATCAATGTGACTTTATTGTAACATTACTTTACCAAGCAATAATGGCAAGAACGGCCCCTTATACTTAAGAGTGGTCTCATATAAGGTGTTTCTTGGAGTTTATAGTACATTAAAGAATGACCATATGAATTTTATGTATGCCAGGTGATCTGTAAATGTGAAAAAACTGTTTCTATTGCAGTTTTGCGATATATTGCGTCTCTTTTAGCTTCCATCTTTTCTCAATTATATTCCCAAAGGATAATGGAAACCGGATAATTAAACAAAAACTCCCATATATTGCAAAAACATGCTCATATAAGATGGATTTTCAGGCAATTATAAAAAAATATATTGCAGAGGTGCAATGCAGTTTATTTGTTTTTGGGGGTTTTTGCATTTACAGGTCACCGAACGTATGCGAAGGTCACATGATCGTTCTTTAATGTGCTATAACCCCCAAGAAACACCTCAACCCTTATCTTAATTAAAAAGGGCTTTCCTTGGAAAAACCTTATTTACATGCACACATCTGTGCATCAGCCTCTCGTCAATGCTTGTGTTATACCAGCTCCGCATGTTTCAGAAGCACAGAGAAGCTTTGCTACAGATACACGTATACACCTCTTTCAATTAAACACAATGGCTAGTTCAGCGGCTGCAATGCATAGAAAACGACTATAACACCAATGGCATCTGAAAAAGCTTTTTGGAAATTCTGCTTTTAAGAGTGCAAGCATTTAAAGTGTCAGATGACAAAACTACGGCATGTTATTGCAACAAAAAGCATGTTATTTTATATTAGTGGGTACACTATATAAATATATAGTGTTATAGTAGGCCTTTATCCATGTTCTTTGTGCGAAAAGGCCTTAACCCATCTGTGAGTAAGCAATCTACATCAGACTCTAGCAGTCAGTAAATGTTCAAAAACAGCATTTGGTTCACAACTGACTCCCTCATTCACTGCATACATTTATTGTAGTAGATTAATGATATTCTTAAAAAAAAGAAATATTACTGGTTACCGTTTAATCGTTGTAGAGTTGAACCCTGAAACCTTTGTTTTGTGCATATGCAACATGAAGCAAAAGCAACATTTTTTCTATTATATTTGTAAAATTTATAGTAGTATTGTATGAAAATATATTATTTGGATGACACAAATACACTAAAATCACTATACCGTGCCTTCGTCATAGCAGAGAGCGACGTTTCATCGCTTTAAAGGACGAAGCTATGAACTCGATGAACTGGAGTGCAGAACAGCCATCTTTTTATCGAACGATTCTGTAACTTGTCAAAAAAATCATGTCTTGCCGCATAGCGACACCCCGACACTAGTTAAAATACCGCTCACATTTTCATCCAAACATAAAAAAACACACACACACACATCTTTGCCCTCTAATGCACCTTGTGTTCTTCTTGGCCCCTGCTTCATTTATCTTCTCGCTCCCATCTTCAGCATTATGAATGAAGCTTGCAAAGGGAGGGTGTGTGCATGTGCAAAGAAAAGAGTAGATAAATGCGTATGGAGTGGGGGTGGCTGGGGTGATGTCGTGAGAGATGGTTTAATTTTAGCAAACACGAAGTTCCCCCACCACTTATCCATCAGATCTATAAATAACCACGTTCCTGGATGGCTCACTCGATCCACTCCACTCCCACGCATACACACACACACACACACACACACACACACACGGCCTCCGGAGTCACACAATCCAGCAAGAGACGGATGGAGAGGGGACCGAAGGGAGGGGGAGGGGAGGAGGTTGCTAGGAGACCACTGGCAGGCAGGTCACGTGACTGGAGATGACTGGCACTGGTATAGAATGCAGTCTCACGACACAACACACACACACACACACATACAGCTTTACATGGTGTATTTTCACAACAAGAAGTATATATCTCCTGTTTGACATGATCAATGCGTGCTGATGCCGTTAGAACAGCAGACATACACGAACAGAGATGGCAATAAAACTATTTGTCCAGAATAATGACAGCATTAATCACACACACACACAAATCCATCGGTGTTAAAACAATTAACTTTGCTCCACATCAGAGTAAAGCAAAAGGGATATTAAGGAACATGATTGAATTGCTGTTGATTGAATGACTGCACTGTTTATAGACGTGTAAACAATCACAAAGCTTCTGCAGGAGCGATGACTTCAGAAGTTCACTAAACTATGCATCTGGACGTGGGCTGCGTTGTGTCATCTGTTTAGGCTTCTCAGCCGAGGCATCTAAAACCTGCACATCTTCTGTGTACTGCTTGGGCTGACTTCCTGCTTGTTTGACTTGTTTGAGAAATTGATTTTATATTTGTCGTATTTTTAACAGCAATCAAAAGGAAATCTACAGCGGGGCTCAAAAGTCACGTCACACTGAAAATCTAGGATTCAGCATTTCATTCATCAGCTTCTCTTTTGACTTCTTTAATAATATATAGCTCTATATATCGCTGTTAAATGAAATTAATTTGGGTTTCAAAATGCTTTTTTTTAAAAAACTATTTTGCTATCAAATGAAAATGACAACAAGTAACTATCTATAAACTGTATCCTTTGTGTTGCATTGCTAATTATAATCAACAGAAATACAAACTAATTTGTTTTCAGGTTTATGTAACATTTCTATAATAGTGGGTAGAAGACACGCTTTAAAATACAAACTCATAATTTTCCAGATAATATGCTCTACTTCTACTTCAAGAATCGAATATATATATATGTAAGTATATATGTATATATATGTATATATATATATATATATATATATATATATATATATATATATATATTTATATACATATGTATATATATATATTTATATACATATGTATATATATATACATATATATATATATATATATATATATATATATATATATATATATATATATATATATATATATATATAATGCAAATGAAAGTTAAAATCAATATAAAATTATGCCATTATCCAAAAGTGGTCTGCATCACTAATGTTTCAGAAACTTTACCAAGCTCCTGTACTGTACATCAGGCCTTCATGCAACACGCTTTAAATTCATCACTGTCAGATATTACATTATACGTCCAGATTATTCAGAAGCACAGTACAAAACGAGACAGGGATCAAGCGGAAGAAACATGCGGCGATGCTCGCTGCTTAATATACCAGAAAGTCAGTGCTCACGCCTTCCTGAGCATTCACCTTGAGCTCAGCAGCCCACCGCCACCATTGGAGGAGAATCCGGGACACCTCACGCTCTCATTGGCCATGAGGGGCCAGCCTGTTGCTGGGCTGTTTCCATGGAGATGGCTTATCGAAGGTGCTGCTGCTGCAAGCCGAAGCCGTCGCTGGGGAAATAGATGGGGCAAAGATGGTTAATGAGAAAAAGTGAGGATTGTGTGTGTGTGCGTGAAAGAGGGAGAGAGACTAAATGGATTGAGGGTAACGATGCAAAAACAGGTTGGTTACGTGCGGGTGCTGGTGAATGCGCATGAATCGCATTAACATGTATGCATGAACTTTAAGACTTGATGTTTAAAGATGAGCAAAAGCAGGCGCGGGGCCCGAAAGAAAAACATCCTCCAGCAAACCTGAGGCATTCTGATGTTAAAAGATTGAACAAAATATCTGATCAATATGCTGCTAAAACCAAATCCCTCTATATTTTAGCATCTGCTAAATGTTGAAGAAACGCGTTATAGTAAATTGAAGAAAACTGAACATGAGATTTTGACCAGGTGAACTAGTCAGAACGAGCAGACGTTTAGACGAAAATGTAACTTTATATCATTACCTCTTGGACAAAATACCATCATTTATAATAACTTTGTCGAGTGAAAAAGTCTGTCCCTGTTGTTCTCTCACATCAAAACAAACCAAAACCATCATTTTTAAAACTCCTTTGTTCTGTTTGCGATGTAAACATGGTTTGCAAATTTCTCTCCTGATTCAGATTTTTTAATTTAAAAAATAATATTAAGGCGGACTCGTTCTTTCACCAGAAGCAATAAAGTTGAAACCTATTAAATAAGCTAAAATAAATTCTTTATAACCACTTACCTTAAAAAAAATATTTAGTAAATTCAATTAATCATTTTTGTTAGTTTTGTATAATAATATTAGAATTTTCTGAATTGTTTTTATGAAATATTATAAAATAATAAAATAAAAAGTTTCTGATTACAAATTATTTTTGTACCCTAAGACAGAGACATAAAAAAAATCATATTCAGAGAGGGAATAAAATATAGTATACAAATGAGAATAAGAAGGTGCAAAAATTGCTTCTTTGTGTAATAAGCAGCAGATGGTCATGTAGATGTCGGAGCTCAATATCAGTAGAATGTGACTTTACTAGAAAAAGCCAATCGAATCATTCAGCGTATGTTTGTACAGCCACTGTTATCCTCATTAGTGTCCGCTGACCTTCAAATGCATTTCCTATATCAATCATTCCGGGCCATACTGAGGGATTCGCCATGGAGACTAACCTCTACTCATGCAGCACTGAAGCACATAATTAACTGTGATCAGAGCCGGTGGCTTTCATAATCGTAGACGTGTTGAGCAACAGGGTTCTGATTCATTAACAATCTAAGGATGACTGTAATCACTCCATTTACTGGGAGCACTATTTGATCTTAAGGGTCTTAATGGTTTACATGTAATGTATGTGATTAAAATAATGTTAGTCATCGGTCTTTGGGCAGTGATTATTTTATTAATTTGAGAAAAAACTATTAATCTCACACCAGCTGGACACGTCCTCGTTTCACTGCATTATCTGACGAACTGCTATTGAGAAGTTGACATGCGCGACTATCTGGCATGTTATAATGCTAAAGCTACTTAACAGCATTTCGTTCATTCTTCTGCATTTATTATGCAGCGTTTACGACCTCATACTAATTATAAAATGTCATTTATAAAATGTGCGGTAAAATTATGAAAAAGGAAACCAGTTTTAACATAGCTTTCAAATTGCTTCAAATATGGATATATAGGCCTGTATGGTCCTTGAATGCACGCCACAAGTTTTTAGGCATTTACAAATGAGTTTTTCATAGTACAATGACCTATTTCAGTGTAATATCTTATGATAGCCAACATACTAGTCTAATATTGTAATGCGTAACAAACACAAGCGACAGAGTAAACAACAAGATCAGTGCATATCTCTAATCTAATAATGAATTCACCGCAGACTGAAGCAGGCTCGCATGCATCGCATCCCAGTCACTCTGAACGTAGAGCTAAACGACACGGATTGATTTTGAATGAACAGAGACAATTCAATTTGACGGAAGCAAAGCCAATAAAAGAGATGCAACGAAATCCTCGAATTTACAAGCGCGTGCGCGTAACAATATTAAGGCAGATGAATGACCTTGACGGCGGGTTCCCGGACAAGGCCTGCGAAATACGAATAAATTACTCGAGAACGAAGCGTTGCGGGGATTGAGCTCACTTCCGTAGAAGTTAATGTGAGGAACCGCGCCCTCTGCTGCTTTTGGAGGATAACTACACTCTTCCTGGTCATCCGTGGGCCTCCTGCCAATCTCTCTGTAATGGCAGGAGCGTCTTATTTGCAAACCGTTTTATAGGTGTATATGTGACATACCACACGAAACAAGCGCTGATTATAAATTCTGGTGTACATTAAAACTCGCTAAATTCACCGAGTTTATCGGCAAGAGATGTGGCGACATCTCGTGGACGAATGACAACATAAAAATCAAAATCAACATAAAAATCAAATCGGTGCGTTATTTAGTTTTTAATTTCCTTAAAATATTCCAGTGAAAAGAAACAAAACAAAAAGAAACAAAAGCAAACATTAAATATGAATTAAAACACTTCGAACGTTCAAAAGCCCGCGAAAGTTGTGACGGATCTACCAATCACCGCCTTTATATGGAAACAGGAAATGGCGTATTAATAACGATTACAAAAATCACGAAAACGAATAGGGGGACAACAAAACATTATGTTTACAAAATCATGCTAAATCATTTTTCCCCGAGGTATAACAGTGTCAGCACACATAGGCCTCAACCGTATTTAAGTTTTATAGAACACAGTTAAGCTAGGTGTGTGGCTAATTTTGTAACACTTTACAATAAGGTCAATAGTTAACATTAGTTAACTAAATTACTTAACACACAATTCTTCTACAGCATTTATTAATCTTAGTTCATGTTAATTTAGGTGTTTACTAATGCATTATTAAAACCGCAAGTTGTGTTTGTTAACATTATTGCGAACTAATATGAATAAACAATTAAAGATTAAAAAATAGTGTAACAAACGAGTAGACCATTGTTTGTTCGTGTTAGTTAAAACATTAATTAGCTAACTTCAAAAACAGTTAATAGTTAAAATAGTTAAACCGTGTTGTTAGTTGCATGGTTTTACTGCAAATATGATAAATGGCTAATTCTGTGGTTGCTAGGTTTTGCTACTACAAAAGCATAGGTAATATATGGTTACTATAGTAAAACCATGGTTATTTTTTGTAAGGGATTATCTTAAATACAACAAATGTTAGTTAAAATGGTAGATAAGGATGAAAAAAAATTCTATAGTAAATAGAACTGGAATTTTTGACAGATAAAAATGATCTGTGGGGGATAGTAGTACAACCTATTCAATGGATTGTACTGTTTTTTAACAATATATCAATTGCTCAGCCGACAAAATATTTATGTAGACAAAAATCTTCATTACTATAGGACTTTGATACAGTGAGTACCATTATTGCAGTTAACAGCAAGTCTAAATCCCTCATTTAAATTTAGGTTGGCCAGATTAAGGTATCTGGGGACTAATAATTTTGCTGTGTTCCTCTCACCTGTTTGATTAACTTAAAAGTCCTGCATGCCATGTAACAACCTATAAAATCCCCGCTTAATCCAACCAATAATCGTCATCAAAATACCATGCCCTGTTAGACAATCCAATTTAAGATAGCTGTGCTCTGAACGTTAGTGTCACTAGGCGGTGCAGGAAGGTAGATTACCTTTAAATGGTAACAGACCAGTGGCCAGGTCAGAGGTTATATGACCCTAAGTGGTCCAGCAGGTTTTGGCGGGCCACTGAGCTAATGATCACCTTGCAGTAGTTAATGAACAGCTTAGCTATACCTTTCAAAACACAATAACTCCTGTGTAGGGCTTTTTGCGGACTGTGTGTTTTTATGTGCAACCCCCCTCTCCCCATATCATATAAAAATTAGTAGCTAACATGAGATGAAATTTATGCAATGCTCTATGTCAATCTATATATCTAATATCTGAATTCCATTTTTCGATTGAGCCTTATTTTCTTCTTTAAAAGTTTCTCTATTTTCTGCTGTCTGTGAACTTCCTGATGTGGTTTAAACCCATTGTAACATCTGGTAATAGTTATGTAACACTAACTGGTGCAACATGTTGTAATATAATACTTCCACGGGTGAAATTCCCAAGCTGCTGCTGTGTAATATTTCTCTCCCCCACAAAGGCACTGGCGAATCCAAATTCTCGTTTCCATGTTTTTTTTCCCCCTTCATTTGTGCAACCCACTTTCATTGCTTTTCCAAACAGTTATCATTTGATGTCTGGCCAGAACGAGTGAGAATGCGCTGATTGCGTGGATAGTCCCTCCGCTGCGACCCAGAGGTTATGTGCGTCGCTCAAGGGCACAATGGTGATAAGACAGGAATGTGATCTTAACTCACCGGTTTCTAGGACACCCACATTGGGATTGAAACTCGTATTCCTTGCACTGGCAGCCATGCTAGTGAACTATCAGACTACCTAAACCTTTCTTAAAGAGATCACATACTTCTTTTTTAAAAATTTTTTCATAAATGTTAATTTTCCCACTTATAATGGTATGTGCCATATTAGTTCTTAACTATACAATAAAAGTTTGGGGTTGGTAAATTTAGCTTTTTGGTCTTTTTGTCTCTTATTCTCACCAAGAATGCATTTATTTGAGAAACGCAGGAAAGAACAGCGACATTTTGTAATATTGTTTCAATTATTATTTATGAGTATTTGTATATTTTGTAAAAAGTAATTTATTACCCAAGTCGCATGATCATTCAGAAGTCATGCATCCCTCTGTGAATATTAATTAATTTATTTCTTTTTTAAAGTAGGAAGGGCCCTGTCGCATTCACACTCAGGTAATAAAAGACCATACAAATGGTGAGTAAAGAATAAATATTAACATCTTGCTTATGAACATCTGCAGCCATAAGAAAGCACCGCAAACAACTTTGCACACAGCTACTGTTTTCTGCTTGTGGTAGGAGGCCTATTATCATTAACTGATTGCAGATATTTCTCACAGCTGGGCTGTTTTTAATGAAGGACTGGTTTAGTGCTTCTGATGCAATATAGTGTTACCGCATGTGGCCTACATTAGTCGGATAAAACATCTGGCAAATGACATTTCATTTTTAGATTTACATATGTTGTGAACTCTCAGCTTAAGCGAATAGAAAGTGCTCACTACTACAGTAGCAAGCGCTCTGTGTTTCTCAAAATTGTTCCAGCTTTACTTTTAAACTCTATCTCACGTCCCAGAATGCACCATAAACCCCAGTGAGCATTAGGTGCTTGCTTTATTCAGTCATTATGTCTTCTTCAGCCGTTATGAATGAAGAACGAGGGCATATTTCACTGTGCCGCCGTACTATTTAAACAGCTGTAATGAAGATGCACAAGAAATAAATCAAGTGACACCAGAAGGATATTAGTCATGGCCTGCGTTACACGGCGAGGCTTTTGATAAATACCAGCTATATTTTAATGCGCGACCTTATAATTGTGTCACATCGGTAATTGAGCCATCGTTTTACCAGTGTTTCGTGAATGTGTGTGTAATATACAAGGGAGAGAAAAATGACACAGCCTAACCTACTAGTATACTATTTTGATTTCGGTCGAAGCAATGCAAACATGTGTGTATAATGTTTGAGAAATACATAACTGTCACATCGAAAGCAAAGCCACAACCCAGACCTCTCAGAAATTTCGTGGCACATGGTCACCATTTTCCATACTATTTATTACAAATATGCAATTATTCTGCAAATATTATCCTACATGTTGCATATCTAATTTAACAAGTCATATTATCTCAGAAATACCGTATGGTTATTTAAATGTCAGATTTTTGACATGCCGCAAAAATAATCCAGAGGGTTATTTACGCACTATTATAGTATTTATTAATATTTTAATTAGCTTTTATTTTCATATTTAAGTATTGAGAAATTTTGCTATGCTTTTCCCTATTTTCGTTGGTTTCTGTTTTTAAATACTTATTTAATTCATGTTTATGCACAAAATGTTTATTTTCAGTTGCCAAGGAAAAATATGTTTCATTGTAAAGTTTTTCATTTAACATTTACATCTTAAGTCCGCTTTAAAACAAAATGTCTTCTATTTTGAGATCGTAAAAATATTTTCCTACATAAAACAGATTGTCGGAGCACTGCATGTTTTCCAAAAAAACTTCTGAATTTTATCGTAAATTCAATGTGTCCGGTTTCATAGACAGGGTTTAGACTAAACCAGGATTAGGCCACAGATCAATTAGGACATTTAAAGCAATTTTATAAACATGCCTTTAAAAAAATATGTATCTTAAGACAAAACAAAGGCACTAAAATTTTTTAAGATCAATCAGTGCAAGTTTTTTTCAGTTGAAACAGCTCGAATTTATATAGTTATAAAGTTATAAAGTCAGAATTGCTAGATGTAAAGTGGAAAATGTTATACAAAGCTATGTTTATGATAAAAAAGTAAAGATTCGTGGTTTCCTGTGGTGCTTTGCCAGAAAGAAAGTGTCGCAAATAAGAGATAAAAAGGGCAGAATTCTGACTTCATATCTCGCAATTGCGACTTTATAACTCGTAATTCTGACTTTATATCTCGCAATTCTGAGAAAAAAAGGCAGAATTGTGAGATAAAAAAAATCGCAATGACCTTTTTTAATTTTTTTATTCAGTGGCGGAAACGGGCTTCCATACAAATTCCTATTTTGATCTAGGACTAGGAAGATTTTCTTGAAAAAAAAGAGTCAATATTAACCTCCAGGGTATTTTTTTCCGACTACGGAAGTCAGTGGTGACCCAAAACAGCCTGGTCGCAAACCTTTTTCCAAAAAAACACGGTATTCGTACAGGTTTGGATCTACCTGAGGGCGAGCAAACGATCACAGAATTGTTTTTTTTTTGTTGTTTTTTTTGTGGGCGTGCTATTACTTTAAGGCCGTCTTTGCGGTTACAGCATCCACCTGGTGGCGCTGCCTCCTTTCCTTCCAGCGTCCAGCTTCTGCACGTTTCCACTCGTCTCCATTGCATCGCACCTTACCCGCGCTTTCTTCCCCAGCCACTGCGTCAGCTCTTTAGACACAACAGAGGTCAGAGGTTGAGTAAACACGAGAGAAGAAGCGGCCAGCGGGGACTAATGGCTCTCGGGCGTTCGCTCTCCGTTCACCTCACGCGCAGCGCACAGTATTTGCATCGTTCCCGTCGATCTGAATCGGACTCTCTGCCTTTTCAGCTCGCAGTCTCTGCAGTCAGAGGTTAAACCGAGCATTAGCCGTCAGCGAAGGCCCGTTTTTTTTTTGTTTAATCGCTGATTGCACATCATCGCTATCAACATTTAATCATGGCCCCAGTCGCATCCCCGCACGCCCACAGCTGACTTAACCGGCTCTGACACGGAACAATCGCCACACTCAGCTTGTATCTCATCAGCGACAGGGCCTTGAGATCCGACTCATTAAGGAAAGGGCTAACGAATGCGGGGTGACAGGTGCTTAAGGAGGCTGCGTCGTTTTAAGAAAGAAAGAAAGAAAGAAAAAAACCAGTCGCAAGTCGCGAACCGAGCTGGAACTGCCTCATTACGACGCCGGCGTCGGCGCGCGAGAGCGCTCGAGAGGATAAATTAGCAATGTATTCATTATGCTCTCGTGAAAGCGATGTCAAGTCGTCGCGCGCAAGTGTTGAGGCCGGTTGGGTTTCAATTACAGGGAATGCTACGAAGAGTTAATGGGTATTAACACGGAGTGCGTGCCGCTAATGAATCAGGCAGCCTTTTGGTGGGCAACAAATGGCAAACAGTGTCTGACTCGAGCAGCCTACAATCGCCCGCTTCGTCGGGGCGTCGCGAGGCATACAAATGACCCGAGCGGCTGAACGCAATCGTTGATGTCTTTGCAATGGAATTAGCATATTAATCAAAGACAACAGGGGACCGGTTCTCGATGAGGTAATTGCATTCTCTGCGGTGAATGGTTTTAAATATCATCAAGCTACCTGGCCTGGGTCCTTCTTGGGATGATCAAAAGTTGGGCGGTTTTCATTGAGAACGAGCACGCTACTGTAACTGTAAGATATTACTTACTGTATCTTACAAATGGGCCAAAACACTGGACCACTTCATGATTAATTTTAAAAACAATTGAAGAAGTGATTGCAAATTCCAAATAGACTACTGCTACTAAATAATTAATATTATTTTCACACACACACACACACACACACACACACACACACACACACACACACACACACATATATATATATATATATATATATATATATATATATATATATATATATATAGTTGTGCAATCAGTCCTCTAATTCTTTTGCCACAATTATTTTAATTTAAAAAAAGGATAAATGAATATACTATATGTATATTTGAGTGGCATAACATAAGTTGCATGATTATTGTACTGGTTAAAAAGATTAGTTAAGACAACCTCACTGTTACAGCTGGTTAATAGTTCAGTAAACAGTTCATTAAGTACTGTAATATTAACTATATTTTCATGGCAACCAGCCGATTCATTGATGAATGATTCAGTTATTTGAACGAATCAGTGTAATCAAAGTTTCACTAGCCCATGCATAATCAAGTGTAAAAAATAAATTATTGGATTAAATATAAAAACAAAACAAACAAAAAAATAAATAAAATGTATATGTTACAGCTCATAGAAAACTGAGAATATTGCATCAGAATAAATAATAAAAAAATACCATACCATCAACCCTTTATTATATTTTATATGTAGCACCTATATTATTTTATAGTTATTTTTCTACATTGTTTTTATATTTGTGAATTTTTTGAATAAGTGGATTTTAAATAAACATATTCCTGTAATATTTGTATTTTATAATTAGGTTTTAGAAAAAGGTGTTGGTATAAAGGAATGCAGAAACCGCATGGTTTGGTCCAGTGAAGTCACGCCTTGTACAGATCATTTGCTTTTAACTGAAAATTTGCTCTCTGGAAATGTCACTCAAAACGTGTATGCCTTTTCCCCGTGAAACACAAAAGGAGTTATTATCAAAATGTCAAAGTTGTTTTCCATACAATGGAAATGGATGGTGATCACTAGCTGTGAAGTTCAGCTCCATTTTTTCTTATTTAAACCATAACAAAAACTCCAAAAGCAATATTCTTGTTTTAATAATTCAGAATTCTTTTTAGCTTTCAGGTATAATGCCTTTAAACCCAAAGTCTAAGTGGGTCATAATTGCTAAATTAAACTCTTTTCAATATAAAATATAAATTGACCAGCTGAGTTAAGAGCAGCCTTAGGCAAAATACCTCAGTGAAATATTGTTCATTACCTATTTTAAATATTAAAAAGTCATGCAATTTTTATCCATTACATGTGTTACAATTGCCTCCGATCTCACAGCCAAGAAAATATCTTACACAGCAGCGGAACCACCATCTGTCATTTATGTTAACTTTTATGACAACATTTGCAGAGATACGTAAAGCGTGCGTTCAAAGAAATCAAAGCTTTTGAGAGCAAATAATAATTTGCAGGGAATTTGATTGACAGGCGATCTGACCAATCAGAATGCAGTATCGGCCATTTTGTCCGACAGCAAACCACACCACACAGACTCGTTAATAGATTTACGTTGGTGTACTTAAAGGCGCTATATGTGGGATTGACACTGAGTGGTGAACTATACATTGCGGTTCAAATTCGAAATATTGGAGATGTGTTTTTTGTTGTTGTTTTTTTTTTTACCCGGCCCCTCGTACTCAGACTTGACACACACACAGGTTGCCAGATTCTCGCTCAGACCACTTTAATTTGCCAGCTTCCATGACTGGAATGAAATGCGCGGTGTTTTCCGCCAACTGGCAACCAGTGGTTCTGTAACGCGATTGGGTAAGCTGGCAGTGGGCGGGGTTTCACAAACCAAAACAGAAGCCGACATTCCGGACCGGAAAAGACATTTTCAAAGGAGAATATTTGACTGTAGCATTGTTTTTCATATAAACAAGTATGTTGACTTAACACGTTTGTTTAATATATGCAAACATAGTATTTTTATGACAAAATCCTACATATAGCAACTTGAAAACTGGTGTGTATTTTCCTGGTTGAAGCAACATATCTTCTGATGTTCAATCATGTCTATTCTGTGCTGTAAATAGCAGTAAAGGAAGTTTATCGTTTCTAAAATTTGGAAGCTGAACGTTTGTTTTATTTTAGAATTAACCTGTAATGTCTTGTCTATATTTCTGCGTGAGGGCCATGGCTAACTAAGGGGGCAGGTCTTTGTGAATTAAACAGATAACAGTCTCTCAAAGTCACATTTATTCTTGGAAAATCCCAAGCTTTTACTCTAGTTTGTTTGTTACCAAAAAAAGGTGTATTACATTATGCATTTGTCGTCTTCCAGACATAACAGAACGAGATGCTCTAAAATCATCTAAACTTGTATTTACCTAAAGTCTTGCTCTTAAAAGTTTAGACAGCAGGCTGATGTTTGACTTCAGAGTCTGACATTTTCACAGTTCAGGAGTTAAACCAGATCCTGTGAAGGTCTCCCAGATGGTAAATCAATAAGCGGATGCCAAACACTTTTTTGGCATTTGGTAATATCCCACAAACGGCAGTATATTACGCGGGGATTTCAGAATGACAATAGCTCTAGATGATAGAGAAGACGCCTAACAGCATGAGATCTGGCTTATAGTTTATTAGACATCACAATGAACCATAAAACATAGAACAAGTTGCTTATGCATATAAAATAATCCCAGTCGGTAAAGAAGTTAGATGCAAAAAAATGAACATTTGAAATAAAAAGAGTCACAATTTTCCCCTTTGGGCGGTCTATACAGTCAATGATTTCCTTTTGTCTTAGGCAAAACAAATCTGTCAGTAAAATGGCTCAAAACAAAGTAACAAAGGCACATCTGGCTTGACGATGACAGGGCAGCGCGCAAGCAAACACGTGGCAGATGACTTTGAAACGGTCTCTGATATGATTTGTGATAATGTAGTATAGACATATGGCAAATAAAGCGTGTTTGTTTTGCTGAAGAATACATTTGATGAATGACGAGAGTTGTTCTGTAACCAAAGACTAATTTTAGAGGGCCTCTATTTTGTTAAAGAGATTGTTCGTTGGAAAATGGAAATCCTGTCTTCAGTTATTTGCCCTTACGTTATACTAGACACGCGTGAATGATTTCTTCTGCTTTATTCCACCGCAGCCGAAACATTCAAAATATCTCCTTTTTGTGTTTTGCAGAAGTTGGAACATCACGAGGGTGAGTAAGAGATGACAGAAATGTCATTCCCGGCCAAACAATCCATTTAACGTTCCTTTGATTGTCTTAAAAAATTCAAAATGGCAAATATCGTTTAAAACTACACTAGCATGTAATGTACACAAGACAGAAACATTCGAGAATAACATAAAACATTCAAAAAAGTAAAAATATCACAGTTTAAAAGACAAAAAACCCTTACTGAAGAGTGTATAACATACAGTGATTGTCTAATACTGCACCATTTTAGCGAATGACGGTTGCGTGAAGGCGGCCTGTTTGCGCGTGAGAATAACGCAAGCGTAGCCGAAATCTCATGCAGCATGCAGACGTACATTCCCTTTATCAGAAACAGTGACGAGACCACAACTCAGCTAAACCGAGACGACGGGTGAAAGATCGTCGCGTCGTGTCGAGAATAAACGTTTGGCGAGAATCTGTAATTTTCTACGACGTCCAACAGGCCCGAAGTTCAGGAGGCGAATGTGATCGATGGCTAATCAAGAACGAGGAGGGCTTGTTAATTCATCTAGGTGAACTGTACCGTCCATCCATCCATCGATCGCTCTGTGTTTGTCACGGGGCCTGCACACCTATTCATCCATTCGCCCGTCTAAAGATCCTGCATTTTATGCGCTTTGTGAATGTGCAGGCTTCCGCTCCAGGTGACCATTAAAAAAGCCGTCCGCCCGTTCCATTTATCACTTCGGTAACCTGTTAGCGAGTCTTTAGTTCGTTGCATCACTACGGTTTTGATATGAGTTCTTTGGCACAATTACAACAATGTATTCAGACACTATGACACGATGATCTATCGACAGCTTTAAGTGGATGTGCAAAGATTACATTCAAGAGTGAAAGACATGAACAGTAATGGAATTAGTTGCCATGCCATCCAAGAACCAGCGAAAAGGCCAGTGAAAAAAAGAAAAAGAAGATCTTTCATATACTGCTTCTGTTTCTCGTTTTTCTTTTAAAGGAATAGCTCGCCCAAAAATAAACTCACTCTTGTGTCTTTCGAAAAGTGACATGCCTTGCTTTGTCCGTGGAAAACACAAAAGCACGTTTATAGCTGCTCTTTTCCGTACAGTGAAAGTAAACCTTTACCAAAACAGGCAGGACTTTCAGTGAATATTAATTACAGTTCAGTCTGTCAGTAGTAAACTTTTTCGCCCTCCCAAAACATCATTGCGTTCCACATAAGAAACTAAATCATTTGGAACAACATCAGTGGGTTTTGGGTGAACTGTTCCTTTAAGAAGGAGGTGTGCATTGTCTTACAGTCAAAGCTGACACTTCTTTTCGAGAAAAACTAGGAATAAGACAGCAGTAATGATAATGTTGGGTCGGACAAACACGACTGAAACGCTGTGGCCAAGAAGAAATCAGTGATACACAGTGCATTTGAATATTATTAAAAAACACTTAAAATCAAAATCTGATTTTTCTGGCTTTCAATTCATGCCGGTTCACTTTGAAACTAATATATACATTAGCGGCCAGAAGTTTTAACAGAAACGTCCTGTGTTCAGCAAGGCTCAATTTATTTATTTAATTTCTTAATCAAAAAATACAGTTAAAATAGCAATACTATGAAAAAGTATTACAAATAACTGTCCAGTTGTAATATATTTAAAAATGTGATGCCGAGCTGAATTTTCATCGTTATGAACCGTTCCTCCAGTCTTAAGTGTCACATGATCCTTCAGAAATCATTCTAATATGCTGATTTGCTGCTTAATTATTATTTATTATTAATTAAAGATATTATTATCAGTGTTGGAAAAGGTTTTTGCTGCCTAATAGTTTTGTGGACACAATCATAGATGTTAAACAGAAAGTTTACTGAATAACATTTGTTTGAAATGCATAGTTTTTTGCAACATTATAAATGTTTGAAATGGTATTTTATTACGACATTTTTATATGGAACAGTATTAAGCAGCAAATAGTTTTTTCAGCATATTATAATGATTTCTAAAGGACCACGTGACGCTAAAGAACTGATGTTGAAAATTCAGATTTGCGTCACAGAAATAAACCACACGCTAATATATATTAAAATAGGAAAAGAAAATGTAAATTGTAATTACATTTCACTATTACCGTTTTACTGCACGTTTTTAAAAACGTTTTTTGATGACAATGTCCCGCCCACAATGCAGTCAGCCTTGACTAGTAACAATTCATGTGATGTAAGCCCAACGACTGTTTTAAAACGGACTTGATCTTTTATGTTTTTGTCCTTCTAAAATGAAGCATCAATAGGAAACGTCAATACAGAAGAAAAGTGTGCTCGTCAACTCGTTTCACAAGGTCTTTAACATTAACGTTTATCATCAGAAGGCGGAAAATTAAACTCTTGCCAAACCTCGTCTCCTTCAACGTCTCTATATGCATATTGTGCTTTTCATGGCCAGAAAACAGGGGAGCGAGGAAAGGTTGTGACAGGTGCCCACTGTTTTTAGGAAAGCAACCAATCATGCCATGCAGATTATACAGTAACAAAAATCCACACGTATCAATAAGTAAAACATCAGCATACGACTTTAGTAATACCCGTTAAAAGAAAGTTTCAGAAAGTGTACACTTTTTCCTTTTGCACCCCACTGGTATTTTTGGATTTCTTTGCATTTTTCGTTTTTTTTTTTTTTTTTTGTTTGTTGTTGTTTTGTTTTTATATATTTTTTTGAACGCGTGTTAGACTGACTATATATATATTATCAACTCATATTATGTACAGAACCTATTTGGTACTTTTCAAAAACGATGAACACGCCGAACAACCGAAGAAACAAAAATAAGAAAATAATGCGTACATCTGTTTTTTAGGTGACGTAATCGATCGAAATGACATCAAATATAAAATATAAAAATACATTTTTGCTGTATGTAAAATACATTGCATATACCACAAGACTTCGTCCCCTCATCACAGAAGTTAACGCACGAAACCGACGAAAGCTGGAGCTTAAAAGAGCACTACACCGAGATCGCGAAACAAAAAGATACGGATCATAAAACATAAGCGACGTTTGACAGTATATGCAGTGTATTTTAAAATACTCAAAGCAATTTTTCATATTCAGACCTTTCAGGAAAATTAAACGTTTTCTCGCTGTGTTTGCTGTGCATGTTTTTCAACATAAACAGGATTAAAATATACCAAAAGTGAATAACGACCAATTCTCATGGTTTTGTTTAGCCGTTATTAATTGCCGATCAAAGTTTGCTCGATTAAAGTACTAAGAAGCTCTTCATTATCAAATGTCCAAAATCCGATATGGTCCAAAGGTATAAATGTTACATGCACCATCCGCAAAACCATGAGAATAGGTTAAAAGGTCAGTTAGCCACGTGTGAAAGAAATGTCACCAGGCTGTGTGATTTTGGATGTGCCCGAGCCGTGCTGTAACGGGCGTCCGCGGCTGGGCAGGACGGTGGCAGTGCAAACCGCAGGCACAGCCTACGTCTTTAGACCAGCATGGCCGAGGACACGAAACTCTCGTCGCGGGCTACATTAGCATAGCTAGCATCGACGTCGTTCTGGTCAGCTGGTTTGTACGGCGGAAGGGTCTCGTCGGCGGCGTCGTCCTTTTCGGGAGGGTGTCCCGAGCCGTCCCAGACAGTCGGGGTGCCGCTGTTCGCCGGAGGGCCGCTGTTGTCATCGTCTAGATCCTGAAGCACACACAAATCAAACGGTTCAAGTCAGAGACCTGTAGACCTTAAAGAAAAAAAACATTAGGAATTGCCCATATGTATTTCTATATACTAACTCATAAATAAATAAAAAAAAATAAAATAATAATAATTGTTGATAATTATGTTTTTATAAATAACGTTTATATACACACACACATATATATATATATATATGGGATACATAATTCATATATACATAATTATATGATAACATTAAAGTATTAATATTACACTATATTATACATAATTCATACGTAATAAATGTTTAATAATACTAGCATAATATTAAACAACATATTTATAAATAATGAAAATAAAGTTCAAATCTGTTCATAATTCATATTTATGTTATGTTTTTATTCATATTTTAGGTAGACTGAGAACAAATATATTAAAATGTATAATAATAATTATTCTATTTTACTACTTTTTAAAATAATGTTGCAATAGTTGGAATCTGTAAAGTGCAAATAATGATCATTCATACTTATAAATATATAATATATATATATATATATATATATATATATATTTTTTTAAATAAATGATAACATTTAATATTACATTTAATATACCTAATCCACATACAATAAATGCATGTTTAATAATATTAAAATTTAATATCAGATAAATAATGCAATAACTTATTTAAAATGCATAATCTTTAGAAATTAAGGATAATGAACGAACAAATTAAAACCAATAACTGTGACTCCCGGTGACAAGATTTCAGACAGCTCCTCTGATCGTAACAGCAGAGATGTAGGTCCGTCACGACACACACACACGTCCGGTTCAGACGCATGTAACAAGCCGCACGTACACACATTCACAATTCATTACAATCACTGAGGTGCTACTAATGCTAATTTAATAGTTCCTCAATCGGCCATTAAGCATCAGTATAATAGCTGGAGAACAGAAGCGCACATTCTTATTTATTAGAGTTAATTGATACCGAATGAAGATTCAGCAGATAAAACGGTTTGATAGAACACTTCACCTCCTGACTCGCAGTGAGCCCAAATTTAATTTAAAAGTGCTAATATAGTGTGATGGTTATCTTGTGCGTGCGTGCGCGTGTGTGTGTGTGTGTGTGTGTGTATCGCTGTCTGAGCAACGAAGCAAAAGTTGGTTTCTAATTATGCTACGTGAATGTTCTTTTTTATTTCTCGGCTATAAGGTGATGCCAGTTTCAGGCCCGGTCATTTAACCTCTTTCTAAACGTCTGGACGGAGAAAGGGACTATTTTTCTTGGTGATAGTCTAATAACAGTTATTCCAGCAGATTTCCCAGCCTTTAGCTGGTCTATAAAGGATGAGTGGCATTCAGAATAGAAATTATTTACCTGTGAAATTGAATGTAACGTGTGAGGGAATTAAACATTAATAAAGTTGTATTAATGCATTTCATTCTTCAATATGAATTACCCATAAATGTGTGCTCATGCTATATAGGACGTCTAAATAAATAGATAAATAAACGTTTGTAGGTTTACATGTAAATAAAAACAATATATTTTATATTATAACAATATCATTTATATTTATAAATACATTCATTATATTATACGTAACATTTAAAATATAATACAGTTTTTTAATATTAAACATAACTCATAATTCATAACTAAATAAAATAAAATGATTATGCATACCTCATATTTATGAATATATAAAAACAAAACATTTAAATAATAATAAATAGGACTTGTTTATAAATAACTACAAATAATATTAATACTACATTTTGTAAATTTAACAATATAAAAACATTATGTAATATAATATATACGTAATACATTTAATAAATAATAGAAAACTTTTATTTTGTGGACCGTGTTAGAAATACACTATTTCCGGCAAAGTACAAGTCTGATTATAATGCCTGTATTGCTCATATTATTACATATCAGGGAAACAATATTTATGATTAATGACACACAATGATTAAAGCACACAATTATTCCTCTTTTGTGTGCCTGTGTGTAATTTTACTGAAATCAAATCAAATAAAAGCACTAAACGCCTCCAGTCATTCCAGCTCAACTTCCTTTTGGGGTGTGGCCAACTCAATACAAATATGCAAATTAAACAGCCAATTCTTAAAGGCTGAATAATGCCCGCCGCTGCAAGCTAAATCACCTAAAACAATAAATGGCACTTATTGAAAGCCCAAACCGAGTTCCCTGGGGATTTGATCACAAAGGTGCGCGTCTCAGTCTGGCCTTCATACACAGACCCGCTGTAGTAATTGACTTTACGGTTATCACAGCTGATGAAATAACCAGCTCATCATATTAATCCACATAAAAGACCCTTTGGCAGTGTTAGCACATGCCACACATCGCTATGAGTCACTAGCTTTTTGCACACAAACCGCCTGCTGTAAGACGGGGGGTCTTTACTACCCACCGTGACATCAGTACACCGCTATATCCACCTTGTTCCTGACGCAAAAACGGGGCCGTCATTTGTACATTTTATGGGTTTATATTCCGGTCTTATCCGGCTATTTTTAGCTGTACAAAGAAGTTCGTTTTGCTACTTGATATTGAAAATTGGTGTGTCCTATCGTGTTATTTTAGTGTATCATCTTAATTATGAACACGCTGTCTAGTACAAACAGTATTGTTAATTTCCTCAGTGTTTCCCTATAGCCTCACCCATAGGCTTACTTCCGCGTCCAGGAAAAAAAGTGAGCAGCATTAAATATAATGATATAACGGCATGGCTGTGTATATAACAGTTCGACATCGGAGTGCCTACTTCACTGCCTTACTTCCTCGCTTTAACGGATTAATCTAAAGCTGAAGTTTTAAAGCCTCATTACTAATTCCAAAATGCCACTTTAGAACTAGTAACTAGTAAGTCTCCATTGAAAGCTTACTGTATTACTGCATCAAAAGCACCGCAATATGTATATTAATATGTGGGAGAGA
Source organism: Puntigrus tetrazona (assembly GCF_018831695.1). Taxonomy (NCBI): domain Eukaryota; kingdom Metazoa; phylum Chordata; class Actinopteri; order Cypriniformes; family Cyprinidae; genus Puntigrus; species Puntigrus tetrazona. The sequence continues at coordinate 27,592,023 of NC_056702.1, read as the reverse complement.
CTGATTGAGCGATTGCGATTACCGCACAGCATCCACTCCTCAGATCAATCTCATATTCTCATTAAAACATTAGTGTGAATATCCGCTCGTGCTATCCTATCATCTGTTAAAGTCCCCATGAAATCAAAACGTACGTTTTTTGGCTTGTGGTGCGAATGTGTCGGGTTTAAGATCATCTGTAGGGGGTTTTACGCCTGGCCACATTTGCATACGTGGTTTCAACAACCAGATGCATTTACACTTCGGTCGGGAATGCGGCCCAGACCACTAATAAAATGCAGAGCTTATCCTTCAATTTCGTTGACGTGGACTTAAATATTGGGAATACAGCGACGACACATTTATGTGGCCAAGTGTAAATGGAAACGTTAACGAATCAGATCAGTGAAAACGCACGGAAGGTTCTGTAAGTTAGTGTGCTCCAAAACAATGACAAAATTTGCTTTCTACGAGATATAAGCATTCAGAATTTGCTGAATTGAGGACATCACCGAAGCGTCTTAAATCTTTTTTATACGGTGAATGGCTGGTAGGGCACTATATAGAGGATAAAGAACAATCAGACAGTGTAGACATGAGGCGAATGAGGTCTGGTTTGGCGGTACTTGCTTGAAAAGTTATACCGGTTTTCTTTGGAACGGTTCCATTAATCGTGTTACTTATAAATATTTGAATTAAACTGGAAATCAATTTACTAATTCATGTAAACTTGACTGACTTCACTTGATACCTGATGACAGCACTTTTCAGTGCATTTGTTGCTTGCACTTTAGTATTTTTCAATTTAAAAGTCTTTACCGCTGACTTTTTTTTTTGGAACATTTTGAAACATACCATTGCTAAAAGACACTATTTGAGAGGTCTCAAGATTCTATGTTAGGTGATGCATTTTGGCCGTAGATGTAAGTTTTTCAAAAGGGAAGTACAGTAAGAGGATTTACAACTCTTCAAGTAACGTGTACTCAGCATTGCACATCAAAGTTAGTGAAAGGGGATCTCACTGTAACAGGCTCTGCAGAGTTGGTTTCGTAGTAGCTTGTCTCGTAGTTGCTGAGCGGCTGAGTTTCAGTGATGGTTGTGGTCTTGTCCTGTGGTTTATTCAGCTGCAGAGAAAAAAAAAGAAATGAGATCATTTCAACATGCACACTCCAGAGACTTTGTATCTTCTGCAGAACACAGAAGAAGGTATTTTAATAAACGATGGAGGGGGATATAACATCTGACATTTCATTGTATGGGCAAAAAACCTTTTTGATGGAACATAAGGTTGAGTAAACAACAAAAATATAAAGTGTTTTTTACTACCAAAGTCTATTGTGCTCACCAAATACAGTAAAAACGGTTATATTATTTTACATTTTAAAATAAATGTTTTCTATTTTAATATATAATTAAAATATTATTCATTTCTGTGACGCAAAAGCTGAATTTTCAGCATCATTATTACTCTTGTTTTCAGTAATCTTTCTAATATCCTGATTTGCTGCCAAAAAAACATTTCTTCTTCTTCTTCTTCTTCTCATCTTCATCATCATCATCATCTTCATCAGTGACAGTTGTGCAGCTTAATATTTGTGTAAACAGTGACATTTTTTTAGGATTTTTGATGAATGCAACATTCAAAAGAATGATTATTGGAACGTTTACGAATGTCTTAACCCTCTTTTAATCAATTTAACGCATCCTTGATGAATAAAAGAAGTCATTTAAAAATAGTTTGGACCCTAGTCTTTTGGATGGCTCTGTATGATCTTATTTAGGGAAGAAAAAAAAATGTAATCAAAAAGTTTACATCTTGTCAAAGACAGTATTTAGATAACCACAGACACACTGCAGCTGCTATTTTCAGCAAACATGAAGAGAGATCTCATAATCACATATTTTAGGGGTGCTGACAGCTGAATTAATCACAGATTTTTAGGGCAGCCGAGATGAAAGATGCCTATGATGTACGCGTTCATTTGCCTATGCGCGCACACACACAAACATGCATGCACACACACATTTAGCTCCACCCACACGTTCTACATTAAGCTTCAATCAATACACATTACCCCCATGTTAACCCTTTCTTTCTTGACTGTGGCCCGAGGGCAGCATTAGGAATTCTCATTCTCTTCGCTTCGCATTTACTTCACAATACAAATGTGTTTCAAACGTAGTCCAGTACCAACCGAGTGAACAGGAAATAATCATTAGCCAAAGAAAAATGCAATTATCCTATTCTGAGCAATAGGAATTTCCTCCCTGTCCCAAAGCTAAGCTTGTTCTTCAAAGGTCTGAATTCAAAGATCTATTTTATGGTGGTTTATGCATACGCGTCTTCTCACCAGCTCTGTTTTAATTGCGGCGTGTAGCCTGGAGAATTGTAAGTAATCTCAACATTGTATAATGAAGAAAGCTCAATACGTCGGAGTTGAAAGAGAATGTCAGATGTGAGCGCTGAGAGGTGACTGCTGGAGAAAAGTCCGCTCACCATTTCTGTCGAGCTGCCAGACTTCATCGGAGGAGGCGGCTTGTGTTTGGGGGGGCCTCTGGAAAGGAGATGCAACGAGATGTTTAGCTGTAACCGTGGTGCGCATGCATGCTATACCGTGAACACGCCAATTAAGATGCATTGAGAACGAAAGAGCACAAAAATAGCTTGGATGTTCTAGCCGGGAGAGAAAGAGAGAGCAGAAAATGGATGTTTGACATGAATGGTGTTCGCACTCACTCTCCGTTCTCCATGCTCTGCCGGCGTTTGTGGTACATGACCACGCCGGCGCCGATCAAACACAAGATGATTACGGCTGCAATGATCCCCCCGATGACTGGACCCACGCTGCTGGATGCTGGGGGTAAAGGTTGATCTGAAACAAACAAGAGAGCATAAAATCATATTTTTGGGCTGAAAGTACCAAACACTTGTGTGACCAGATATATGAGAATCAATCAATCAATCAATCAATCCATCTATCCATCCATCCATCCATCCATCCATCAATCCATCCATCCATCTATCCATCCATCTATCCATCAGTCAAGTGAAGATTTTCGACCTCATAAATGCCAAACTATATCAAATCTGAATTCTGAAGGGAATCTGATATAAGTATTCATATCCGGGTTTGTGTGAGGTTTTAAATCAGGAAGTTCATTTGAATTGTGGTGACAAACATGATCAGGGATAAACAATTCAATTCAATTCAAACAAAAATAAACATGAGACTATTATTAATTACAAAACCAAAGTTTCACAAGACAAAATAGGAAAATTATGATGCAGCTGATGAAACAGTAGATAGATAGATAGATAGATAGATAGATAGATAGATAGGAGTTAGAAAAAGAGACAGAACAACAGAATGATAGAATGATCGATAGAATAATAGATACAGATAAATGGAAAGAAATAAAAAAGACAATGATAGAATGGTCAATAGAACGATAGATGAATAAATAGTAAATAGATAGATAGATGGATAGATGGATAAAACAAAAAGACAAACTTATAACCAGATGAGATAAACAAATCTGTTGTTTGTTCATTCTATATTTATTTCAGGCATCATCAGACCCTCACTGAGAACTTCACAGAGCTGTTCTCAACCCCAGTGTTTATTTAGCTAATTAAATTTTTCTTCCAGCCACCAATAAGACTCTAGCACTCTCAGCCTCATTTAACATTTTACTATGTTTAAACATTTAGATTTTCTCCCAGCAAAATACAAAAACTGAGCGTGTTTTATCTGCGCCTGGACGTAGCGGACTGTCTAAAGATGTTGAGCGGGTCGCACAGCTGCTGGTCAGCATCACACGGATCATTTCAGCAGCACGGTTCGATCCGCTTTTGGAGCATTTGGTTTCCCAAACAGCCGGTAACTACATAAAACAGGCTGTGTGACTATGACCAAGGATTACTGTAATAGGTTTATGTTGTTTGACATGCAGAGGCAGCGGATTTTAACATTTCTAAAATAAATACATATGAAATCAAACGTTGCTGCTCTTATCGCTTACCAATGGTGGCAAACGTGCTCCCATGATTCATACACAGGCTTTTCCATATGTTCAGTGAACGCCAGCGAGGATTTTAGACCCAATCTCACTATATAAAAATATCAAATCTGAATTCTGAGGAGAATCTGAATTGAAATGCATTAAACATAATGAATGCAAGTACAATAAAATGACCTCAAATTCAAAGTAAATCATAAAGCATTGTTTTAACTAGAAAAGCAAAGTTTGTCAAGACCAACTATGTAATAATAAAAACTATATAACTATATATAAGTAATATCACCTTGACTAAATCTTGGTTGAAAGTTCTACAGGCCTAGAGAAAGACTGATACAGTGATGACTTATGCTGCAAAAGATTGATTCGAAACCATAAGCAAAAGTCACTAAAAATAATCTTTGTGGGTTTTTTGTTCTCTAAAATGTGCAAAACTCTTGAGTGACATGCGAGAACGAAAACTATGATTTATACTGCAAAACACAACAAGTTTCCCCCATCTGTTCATATTTTATTTAAGTCCTAGTCAGGCCCACACATTGCAAAAAAAAGCTTTTCTAGCATAGTTGAGTTTTTCTTGTTTCTAGCCAAAATATCTAAAAATTCTTAAATCAAGATTTTTTTAGACAAGTGAAAAATATAGTCAAAATTAAGTGACGTTTTGCTTAGAACAAGCTAAATAATCTGCCGATGGGGTAAACAAAATGATCTCATTTCAAACAGAAAATGAGAATATCTTGCTTATCCCACTGGCAGATTAATTTACTTGTTTCATGTAAAAACTTACTTCAACTTAATTGTTGAAAATCAGTCTTGATTTAATAATTGAAAGATATTCTGGCTGGAAACCCATGAAATAGAAAACCCGTGCATATGAAGCCGATATGTGACACATAAGTTGAAATATACCAGTTTTCAAATGTCAGCATGTTCAAATTGGTTTGAATTCGCAACATAACATTCCCCAAGTAATTATACAAAAATTACCGAACTGCCATTCCATTCATTCCAATTCAGCTTCCTGTGGAATGTGGCCATTTCGATTCAAATTCCAACCAATCTGAGTTCAAGTTTAGCGTTTTCCACAACTCTGGTCTGGATGTAGGTCAGATGCACTTCATTTTGAAAGTAGCCAAAATTGGGCGTGGAAAGAGATATTTATCTTTCTCTCTCTCTCCTTCTGTTCAAACGCCATTGTGATGTCCGCCATTAGCGCCCCGGACCAGTACACTCTTTTGAGAACTAATACACCACTCCTTATCTTTGCCTTTGCAGTTAGACATTTAAAGCTGGAGTGATAAGGTTCTTTGTAGTGCAGCTCAGTTTGATGAGGTATTCACAGGCAAAGCTTGCTAAGACTTGCTGCTGGGGTGGGTATGCTAAAATTAGTAAGTCCCACTGCTCTCAGAGCGACTGATGAGACAGAAGGGGGAGAGAGAGAGAGAGAGAGAGAGAGAGAGAGAGAGAGAGGCGCGAGTGAGACGGAGAAAGATAGATGATGAGAACTGCCATCACCAAACCTTTTTTTATCGAAACTTTGTCTATTGTCGTGCCAATAAAATGCTCTTGAAATGAGGTATGACGATCGGGAGTGATAAGAAAGGACGGGAAGATTGAGTGCGTCTGGATGGAGATGACGGTGCAGTACCGCTGCTGTCCACCGGGGCTGACATTTCTACTGCACGTTTGATCTGCAAAGTCACAATGGTGATCTTTCTGTGAATTTCAGCTTATTTCGGAGGGATCAGATTAACTCTGTTTCCAATGCTTGTAAAGAAACAGATGTGCTTGACGCACACACACACACACACACACTTCAACATGTAGTCAACACATACATTTCTAATATAAAACAGATTCTTGATGAATCCGGGCAGCGAGCCACAGTAACGCACGAAAGCTCTCACACAGAGAACTTGAAGGGGGGTGAAAAACAATATTGGACACTCTTAAAAACACCAGTATTTCAACAGCGGCATCGAGCTAGAGAGATCAGATGAACAAACGAAAAAACATACTCTTTATTTGATAAAAGCTGATAGGCACACAGCATGAGTCCTTCAGCGATCGTTTTTACCGCGCTTTGTGTTAAACAAGAGCATTTGTTATCAGTGTTCCAGCGAGCGAGAGGGTTTTGCTCAGTGTGTGTGCATATATCAGTGGGGTTTACGGCATAGATCAGCCCCCTAAAACAAATCTAAGTAAAGAGTTGTATATCGTGCAATCCTTAAAAAAATATAGTGCAATCAGCTGCACGCTGTTCCTCAAGTTGGCTCGCGTCTTAGACTGGATACTAATTTGACTCGCATGTTTCCTCCATTTGCAGTGCATTTCTTTGGCCTGGGCAAATTTTGCGTCGTAGCTTGTGCGATGCTGTTTGTTTGTTTGTTATCTCAACATACAACTTACAATTAAATGAGAGACATCAAGGGCTGGATGAGAAAATGAAAATCCTTGAAATTTTATTAGAGTGAAGACTTTAGGAAGACAAGACAAAAAAACAAATAAAGACCTAAAATGAAACGAGTGTGAGCAGCGAATTGTGTGTTTAGCTCATGCTGAGGTGTTTATTCCATTCCAAGTCCAAACAAACAACTTGCAATTTAATGTGAAATATTTACATTCGTATTGCAATTTTATGTTTTTGCTGTCCCACTTTTTTCTGTCTGAGTAGAGTCTCCAAACAAGCCATAAAACATGAAGGAGGAATTCAGAAATCCCGGAGTATATCATTTGTACTGCAATCTTGTTAAATTATTAAATAAATAAATGAAACAAATAAATGATAGAGACAACAAAATACAGGCAGAGCGAAATAACAACTAACACACAGAGAGAGAGATGACAGTTATATGACAGACATTAGACAGACAGATAGATAGATAGACAGAATGAACAAATGATAGAAACAGACAGATGATAGAAAGGCAGATAGCAGGATGGATGGATGGATAGATGGATAAGTAAATAAGACAATGACAGATCTATCTGTATCTATTCTTCATTGTACATGACAGACAGACAGACAGATAGATAAAGACAAAAAGATAGATACAATGAATAATAGATACAGATAGATAGATGACACATTAGACAGACAGACAGATAGATAGACAGAGACAGACAGGGAGATAGAGAGAGACAGACAGACAGAGAGAGAGAGAGAGAGAGAGAGAGAGAGAGAGAGAGAGAGAGAGAGAGAGAGAGAGAGAGAGAGAGAGAGAGAGAGAGAGAGAGAGAGAGAGAGAGAGAGAGAGAGAGAGAGAGAGAGAGAGAGAGAGAGAGAGAGAGAGAGAGAGAGAGAGAGAGAGAGAGAGAGAGAGAGAGAGAGAGAGAGAGAGAGAGAGAGAGAGAGAGAGAGAGAGAGAGAGAGAGAGAGAGAGAGAGAGAGAGAGAGAGAGAGAGAGAGAGAGAGAGAGAGAGAGAGAGAGAGAGAGAGAGAGAGAGAGAGAGAGAGAGAGAGAGAGAGAGAGAGAGAGAGAGAGAGAGAGAGAGAGAGAGAGAGAGAGAGAGAGAGAGAGAGAGAGAGAGAGAGAGAGAGAGAGAGAGAGAGAGAGAGAGAGAGAGAGAGAGAGAGAGAGAGAGAGAGAGAGAGAGAGAGAGAGAGAGAGAGAGAGACAGAGAGAGAGAGAGAGAGAGAGAGAGAGAGAGAGAGAGAGAGAGAGAGAGAGAGAGAGAGAGAGAGAGAGAGAGAGAGAGAGAGAGAGAGAGAGAGAGAGAGAGAGAGAGAGAGAGAGAGAGAGAGAGAGAGAGAGAGAGAGAGAGAGAGAGAGAGAGAGAGAGAGAGAGAGAGAGAGAGAGAGAGAGAGAGAGAGAGAGAGAGAGAGAGAGAGAGAGAGAGAGAGAGAGAGAGAGAGAGAGAGAGACAGAGACAGAGAGAGAGAGAGAGAGAGAGAGAGAGAGAGAGAGAGAGAGAGAGAGAGACAGAGAGAGAGAGAGAGAGAGAGAGAGAGAGAGAGAGAGAGAGAGAGAGAGAGAGAGAGAGAGAGAGAGAGAGAGAGAGAGAGAGAGAGAGAGAGAGAGAGAGAGAAGAGAGAGAGAGAGAGAGAGAGAGAGAGAGAGAGAGAGAGAGAGAGAGAGAGAGAGAGAGAGAGAGAGAGAGAGAGAGAGAGATAGAGAGAGAGACAGACAGAGATAGAGAGAAATAGATAGACAGAGATAGAGAGAGAGAGAGAGAGAGAGAGAGAGAGAGAGATAGATAGACAGACAGATGAGTGTTGAGTGAAGATGTTTAAAAATGCTGATGTTGATACAGATAGATAGATGACACACATTAGACAGATAGACAGATACAGTGAGAGAGAGAGACAGATTTAGACAGATAGATAGATGAGAGAGAGACAGATATAGATAGATAGAGAGAGACAGACAGAGAGAGAGAGATATAGATAGATATATAGATAGACAGACAGATGAGTGTTGAGTGAAGATGTTTAAAAGTGCTGAAGTTGAGTGGTGTCTCTAGCTGCTGTATTAGTCTCTAAAAAGCGTCTTGTAATTAACAGGGAACTGTTGAAGGCGGGGGGAGGAGCTTCAGAAAGCCTTGACTGAATAATCCCTATTACAATTTTATAAGAATGAAGACTCTAGGAAAAAGAAAAAAAGAAAGACTGCCACCAGCAAATTGCCGCCGAGAGCGCTGCTCCTGTTGATGCGCTCACGTCTGTTTGAGAGGAACTTCTTAAAAGTCACTGAGTGCATCATCCATATTGCAATTTTATTAGAACGGAGTCTGAGGAAAACAAACTAGACCGTGACCAGCAATAAAGCACAATTTCTTGTGAATGCATTATTATAAAGGAGGAGGAAAGTCAGAGAGGGAGAAGATGAATAAAGCGAGACAATGGAATGACAAAAAGAAATAAGATGGGCAGACTTGGAGGTATTTTAAAAGTCTGTCGGTTTCCAGGAACGCAGCGAGAGGCATCAGCTCCGCTTTGCACTGCAATCAACTAAACTGTCATTTCCCTTCCTACTTCCCCCTGAACGTCTCACAAACTTTCACCACCTTTACGCTTCTGTTGCGCGGGCCTTTTCCTAGCGGTGTCAGCGAGGCCGGCGATCCCTGCTTGTGTAGGAGGAAATTAAAACACACACACAAGTGTAAGAGGTGGGTGGACGTTTTGGAGGGACTGACAAAAGACTCATTGTTGAAATAATAATAATTATCAGCAGCAGCTTGACTTCTGATTCATCCCATTATCGCCCATATTCTTTCAGCATTCCACCACTATACTTAGCCTCCAGACTTAGAAAGAGAGAGAGGTTTAGAGAGAGAGAGAGAGAGAGAGAGAGGTTGTGCTGTGCTGAGCTGCCCTTAAAAGCTTTATAAAGATCATGATAATTGAGATGTGCAGTCTGAAATCTGTCCACATGCAGAAAAACAGCCCTGCTCAGTCCACTGCGGCCGCTTCTTAATGCCACAAAGAGGATTACATGTACACACACACACACACACACACACACACACACACACACACACACACACACACACACACACACACACAGAGTGATTTTGCCTATTTTGGTGACCTGCTAGATTTCTGCCTTGGCCTCATCTTCACTTTACACCAATCCAATTTGCTGTCTCTTCTGTGATTTGTTGCCGCTCTCGTAGATCATGTTTTGATTGGCTGTGGGGTTTGTGACCGGATCTGCTTAACAGCTATTACAGACTGGTGTGTATAAACAAATAGAAGCAAACAAAAGTGAACGGAAATGCGCTACCATCCGAAATGTTTTTTTGAAAGAAGCTCCGTTCACCGCGGCTGCATTTAATTGGTCGAATACAATAAAAAAATATATTTACAGTAAAGTCCTAATCTTGCATTAACTAACAGTAGAATTGGTGCAGTATATATTAATCTTATTCAAAATTTGGGCTGTCAAATGATTAATCAAGATCAAAAAAAAAAAAAAATATATATATATATATATATATATATATATATATATATATAAAAATAAAACAAAAAAATATTTTAAGTTTGTCACTTAAATTAACATTAAATATTTCATGTTGACAACAAAAAAATTAGGCAATTTTTTTTTTTTTGTTTTTTTGTACAGTATCCATGCAAATATTTTCAAAAAATATACCATGTGTGTCCATTAATTAAGATGAAATTAAGATAAACAAATGTTTTAGAATTGTTTTCCTTTGTTAATTCACGTTTTCAACAAATGTAGTTAACCAATGCTATGGAAACATACTCTTTAAGTTAATATCAGAAATACATTATAGTTTTTATTAATATTTATTCATATTAAAGTTTTAGTAGTTCCGTTGCACGTTTTTGCTGTTTCTTTTAAATGCCTGTATAGTTTTCGTTCATTTTTATTTTAGTTTAATGAGTTTTTGGAATGAAAATGAGAAACGTTTAACTAAAATGGTTACATACCAATTGAACGCTTAGCACTCTGTGGGATTTATTTTTGAGTCTTTGATGAATAGAAACTTCAAAAGAAACATTTGGCAAAATCGGAAATGTCTTTACTGTCCCTTTTGATCAATTTAACGCCGAATACAAGTATGAATTTCTTCTTAAAAATCGTACCGACCGCAAACTTTTGACAGGTAGTTTAAGTGGCTAATCAGTGTTTTACTTCACCAAGTTTGGTCCTCATATTTCCATTCGAACCTACACATGACATACATCCTTTGGTAATAATTACTTACGTTGTTTGGAAACCTAATCCGATCCCTTACATGCCTAAAACATTTTCTTTCCCTCACTCTCTGACAGCAAGTGGAGGAACAGTCTTTTCTGAGGAGCAGCAAATTCTGCAAAAAGCGTTTGTTCAGTTCGCTTCATATTTGATCCATCTGCCAGTCCTACTCAACGGATTAAAGACACGTCTATCATGCAGCGTCTCTGCAAAACTCCCATCGTCACTCTTTCTCTTCCTCGCACACGTCGGTGCATTTCTTTCCGTTCAAATAAAACTGTGGGATTGATTCCTTTCCCATAACGGCCTGGGTGAACGGGGGGGAAACCCTAGTTTTTCCAGGGACAGGAGAGAACAAATCCGAGCTAAAGTCAGCTTGATACAGACCGATCGCTGTAAATTGCTGTCACTCGAGTTGCCTGAATGAAAAGCATGTACGGATTCAGATGTAGCACGTTCAAAACCATCGCAGCAAAAAATACGTTTTCTCTCACAAGGTCAGATGTGTTCGAGGAATTCGGACGATCAGAAACATACAGTAGGATGCTTTTGTTCTGCTCAGATGTCCTTGTGCAATTTGGGGATTTTCAAACTGATGTCTAACGTGCCACTAATATTGGGTAGAAATTATCTGATAAAACGATCATTTTCTGCTTCTGCCTTTAGCACAATTACATATTAAAGGCAAATATCTGGCATGCTATTTTTAATATCACACTATTTCCCACTCAAAACAAAAATACACTGAAACAGTTTCAAACCACAATTTAGGTCACAGTATAATCATTCTGAGACTTCCTAAAGATTACATTTAACTCTCTGGGGCTCCTCTGCATATGTTTTTTTGCTGTTTGTTTTAATTTCTTTGGTATGTTACAAAAGTTGTTAAAGGCCTTAACACTTCATATGTAAAATAATGGACATGATCCATAATATATATATATATATATATATATATATATATATATATATATAATTTTATTTTTTATTTTTCACTTTTTCAATAATCTCTCATAAAGATACAAAACAAGTGCCTCAAAGCATTTTCAAATTTATGCTCAAAAAGTGGTCAAAGTGAAACAAATGGGTCATAACTACTGCCTAAATATAATTTTGTATCATAAAAAAACATTGTAAAGTTAAGATGAAGTAAAAATGTTTTGTTAGCACTTTAGAATAGGTAAAGCTTGTTAACTATTAAGTATGCTGCTTATGAATAGTTAGTGAGGTAGTTGTTAAGTTAGGTATTGGGTCTGATTAGGGATGTAGAATAAGGTCATGTAGAATAAGATGTGTGCATAATTAGCAATAATAAATGACAAATATTTTGGTAATATGCATGCTAATAAACAACCAATAGGTGTAACCATAATTAAATACAACAAAAAAAACATTTGCAAATGTATTTTAGTTTAAAAAATAAATTAATTTCATTTAATTTAATTAATTTCCGGGTAAATCTTTATACATTACTGAATATATCACAGTCTTTGCTTTCCTTCCACGGGGGTCATTATATTTATGCATCTTTGGCATCAAAAAGTAAAGCCCTCGGGTTTCGGGTCGCAGTGACTTGACTCATTCATTTTAAAGAGTTTTCAGACTGATTTAACATAACATTATCCCTGGCTTTGTCTTTGCCTCCTGTGTGTATGTGTATGTTTGGGTCCGTCTCAGCGGTGGGAGTAGTGTGATAGTGTCTTACCTCCCTGATGGAGTGGTTACCTGGATACTGCATGCATAAATAATTGAGCCTGAGACAAGTGAGTAAGCGAGCGTGTGTGTGTGTGTGTGTGTGTGTGTGTGTGTGTGTGTGTGTGTGTGGCTGCCCGGGCTCATGTGGAGTTACAAAACACCTGCGTGGCTGGCAGCAAAACAGTCTTTTTTCCCTTTTTTGCCATGAATTAATAAAACAAACCATCCTTGACTTGCACTAAGGTTCTCGTCTCGTCTCTGATGCGTTCTCTGCAGGAGAAGCCAATGCTACTTCATGGCATTATTTAAGCAATTTTGACTTGGCGCACAATAAAGACGACAAAAATCCAGAATGAGGCAGCAGAGCCATTTCTAGGGACTAGTGCGGTCACGATTTTCATTTCACTATGGCAAATATACACCAACAACAATAAGATTTTATTAGATTAACTCATACTCCTCAGAATAGGATTTCAAAATCCTTTATCAAGACTATTCAAGTAGAAGAAATAGGGCCTATTAAGCCTTTATAAGGATTTTTTATCCTTCTCCGAGTGCCTTATAAACTATGAGTGAGCATCTTTTATTCAAAGAGCAGAAATATGAATTCATTTTACACCTATGCTGCATTCCTTGCATTGACTGAATATTTCAAAGTGATATATATATATATGCTAAAGAAGAAGTTATGCTTAATGATTATGTGAATCTATATTAATTCTACACTGCACTTAAATAATTAAATGCATAACACAAAAAAATAAATATAAATTGATTTTGAGACAAATGGTGGTTTGGGGGTCAGTAGACCTATGTTTTTTAATTTTTTTTTAAAAGAAGTTAATATTTTAATTCATCAAGGGTGTTTTGAATCTATTAAATCGGCAGTAATGATTTAAAAAATGTAGCAGAAATGCTGACTTTTACTGCATCAAAAAGTCCTGAAATAAGTAGCACAGGATCCAAAGATATTAAGCGGCACAACTGTTTCTAACACTGATAATAAATCAGCATATTAGAATGATTTCTGAAGGAAGACCGCAATAATGGCTGATGAAAATTCAGCTTTGCATCACGGGAATAAATTCAGAAATAAATACATTTGAAATATATTCTGACAGAAAACACGTTTTAAATTGTAACAATATTTCACAATACTGTATTTTTGAAACAATAAATGCAGCTTTGATCCGTGTGTGTGTGTGTGTGTGTGTTTGTAGCTGATCGTGTTCTGCTGAGTTTATAAGATAAAGCCACAGCCACCCTGAGAGCAGAAGACGCGTGTTAACATCACAAGTGTTGAGAAAGTGTCGAAACAAGACGCTCGGTGCCTTGAGGTGTTTTCTGTATTGACAGTGTGAGTGTACAGCGCTGTCTGGGAGTAAGTGCTGTGTGTGTTTGTCTCCAGACTTTCGCATCATTCTGAGTCTAAGTTAATCTTCTCTGAGCCTGACCGCGTTCATTTGAACAGTCTATGGATTACAGCGCATGACAGCGAGACGCCTGTCTCTCTGTCTGTCTGTTTCTCAATGCTGTAAAGAGCGTCTTGACTTGAACAGCACGGCGAATCAAATACTGTTTGAAATGAAGCAACATCGCAAATGTTGCAATGACTTTAATGCAACCATTACGTTTTCTGAAGCATTTCAAATTAGATCTGTCTAGAAAAGGTTGGAACTCATTCAGCACCCTTTTAGTGAATCGATTCGTTTACAAACACGTACACAGACCGCACTCAGGGCTGTCAAATAATTAATGGCATTTAAAAGAAAACTTTTTGTTTGCATAATATATGTTGTATTAATTACACACACACACATACAGTATATATTTTACATGTCCATTTATATTCATGTAATTATATATATATATATTATTATGTTACATGATTTAGCTTTGCATACTATGAGTGAGGATCTTTTATTCAAAGAGCAGAAATATGAATTCATTTTACACCTATGCTGCATTCCTTGCATTGACTGAACATTTCAAAGTGATATATATGCTAAAGAAGAGAGTTAAAGGAAGAAAGAAAAAACATGTTATGCTTAATGATTATGTGAATCTATATTAATTCTACACTGCACTTAAATATATATATATATATATATATATATATATATATATATATATATATATATATATATATATATATATATATATATATATATATTACTATGTTACATGATTTAGCATTGCATATATTTTGAATGTCTATGTAGGACAAATAAATAAACTCAAATATGAATGATTAAGTGTCTTATGAAAACACAGTTTTTTTAATGATTTTATTTTTTTTAGGAATCCGGAGCGAACGATTCTGTTTTGACTGATTTGTACGGAAGCTCATTTTCGCCGTGGAATAAGACAATAAAATAAAAAGGTAATTCACTTTTTTTTTCCCACACAAAACAGAAAAAAAACAATACAAATACAAATTCAGAACTACAAGACACAAACCGCAATTCTGAGAAGAAGAAAAAAGAAATCAGAACTGCGAGAAGTCGCAATTGTCTTTCCTTTTCTTCTGAATTGCGAGACGAATGGAGAGGTATAATCCAAGTCTGAAATCACTGTGAAACTGTACCTATACATTTATTTTTTCACTGTAAAAGGGATGACAAATATTAGACATAAATATATTTTTTTGCTATATTGCACAGCTCGGCTGTCAACTTCTAAAACTCCCCTGTATGTCGTGTCAAGCCTCTCTCTCTCTCTGTGTGCAGGAGAACAATCTGCTCTCTGTCAGTCTGTGTTTCACTCTCTTTCCTGATGAGTGTCAGTGCGGCACAGCAGGGTCTCCCACCTCTCTCCATTCCTCCCCATCACTCATTCTCTAACAGACACATATATCCGGCCTTCGCTCCGCCATATCCTTGAAATCCCTCAATCATTCACTCCTCAACATATGCTGCCCTTTAATGTACATCACGCGCTGGATGCGCTCGGTATATTTGATGATGCGTGATGGGTTATTTTGACCCCGCGCTCTCGTTGAATACCTCTCGAGTCGATTGTAGTGTATTATGTAGAACCCATCTCAATATCTGCACACTTTGAGCATCGCTATGCTATTTTATTCTTAACCGCTGGGTTTCAGAAGTCAAGAGCGTGCCCAGGGTCGACGGTTTGTGTGAAATGACTGTTTTCTGTACACTCAACTATTCATGAGGAGCTCCGTTCCGCCCTTCTTATTGCATCTTGTTCTTCATTTGCACCTTTCTATACTCGTTCTAATGTAGTGTTCGTTTTTTTTTATCTGTATGGCTACACGAAATAGCTTGAAGAGATTTTTGATGCATTTCCTACTGAAACACCAAATTGGATCAATCAAGGGAGAATGGCATTAAATATAATGCATTATTAAAGTATTTAAATGAATGAATTATGTCTTGCAATGCACCTTGTATGCTCTCATTATAATTTAAAAACTATAATGCAGTAAAACGCATTACAGGCAACACATTTTAGATGTACTGTTTTTAAAAAATTGATTTGCCCCCAACATGAAAATGTACTTACTTTCGGGCCATTAAAGATGGAAACGAGCTTTAGATGTTTTGATTGTTTGTTTGAATGGGAACCGATTTAGAGAATCACTTGCTCTGCAGTGAATGGGTGCCGTCTGAATGACAGCTGATAAAAACATCACAATAATCCACACCACTCCAGTCCATCAATTAACATCTTGTGAAAAGAGAAGCTGCGCATTTATAAGAATCAAATCTATCATTAAGATGTTTTTATCTTCAAAACATTGCTTCCAGCTAAAAAAATGAGTCCTTTATCCAGTGAAAAAGTCAGCTCAGCTGAATCGGGAGATAAATGTTACATGCAGAGATCAAACACTGTTTACAAGCAAAAAAATAATCCAATAGTCATAAACAAATATGCTGGCGGAGTTTGATGTGAGAAGACAACGGTGGATGGACTTTATCACAGGATGAATTATGTTATTTTTGCCGGAAGCGATGGTTTAAAGTTAAAATGCCTTAATGATCGATTTGTTTTTATTAAACAAGCAGCTTTCACCTTCACGGGATGTTAACTGATGAACTGGAGTGGTGTGGAGCACTTGTGGATCTTTGTGATGTTTTTAATCAGCACTCATTCTGACGGCACCCATTCACTGCAAAGCACCCATTCGTGAGCAAGTGATGCGATGCTAAATTTGTCTAAACCTGTTCTGTTGAAGAACCAGACTCGTCCACACCTCGCACGCCCTGAGAGAACATTTTCCGTCAATTTACATTTTTGCGTGAACTATTCCTTTAACTTTGGTTACAATTATTTATGACAAGAAATAACGCATTACCGCATGCATTATGAATACCTTTATAATGCATTATACAGGCTTTAAGTAAAATCTTATCAAATATGCTTCACGTATCTTACAATGCTGACGTCAAATCAGACTTTACTTGGCTAACGCTAGACAGCTTTGAAAGAAATTAGGAAACGACATAAAATAAAGTTAAAATCGAGGTCCTGAAGCAAAACCACTGCTAATCAGTGTACGCTAGCATACAGATGAGCTCGTATCTAAAAGCCGCAAACTCTAAATATGATTTCATGGTTCTTTAATATCTCTCCCCACTCACCTCTGCTCCATTTCTCTTTCCATTCATCCTATTGTTTTGGTCTTGTCACCTCAGATATAGTAACAATAGCGAGGCTGCCACCCATCAATTCCTCTCCGAGCCAAACATGCACACGGTGCAATGGTGCACCAAAACAAATGGCATAGCTTGATTGTTTTAATGTGCTTAAACTCCCACAGCACAGGCTGTGCCATGCTTTTCAATCTTTTCCCATTCCCCTCTCATTTTCTTGCTCTCTCTCTCTCTCTCTCTGCAGAGCTCAGCTGCACATAATAAATTCATCTGCTTTCAGTATCTGGATCTGCAACAGAGCCACAGCCGCCCCACGCCGACCGAGCGCTAGACAAAATGGTTGCCTGTCTCTTGTTCTTTGTTCGCTCTCCATCCACAGAATCTCTCAAATAAAGGCTTTTCTATGTCTCTCTTTTTAAGAATCGCGTTTGAGTCATTCAGTGTAGTGGGTGCGTTATGAAGTACTGCACACAGCAGCGTCACACTCCTGCCCGCTGTTTATTTAGCCTTCTATTGTGTTTCTCTGCAGTATGTGTTTGCCGGGTCAAACTGACCTCAGACACTAACAGCATTGCTGTAACGCTCTCATTTCTGAAATGTGCTTGTGTGCTGTGTTGGAAAACCGGAGGACAAATATTATCAATTATGCCTACTGGCTTTTGATTACATCGGAGAAATCAGAAGGAAATAACATAAATACACACAGTCAATATATATTATGCAAACAAAAACTCATTTTAGATGTGATTAATTGATTGAACACACATACACATATACATATACATATACATATATATATATATATATATATATATATATATATATATATATATATATATATATATATATACACACATTTTAGTGGTTTTCGGAGATACCAAATGTTTGAAGTTTCACTAATACCACACTTTTACTTAACTACATTTTTTTACATCTTTTGGAAATATGATTATATTTTGTAATTGTCATTTAAATTAAAAATAGAAAACCTAGTTGAGTTTGTCATAAGGCTACATCTCAGGACAATGTTAAAGGTATTTCAATCCAAATATGACTTTCTGTTATGAAACAGGGCACAATTTTATATGATATTATTATGAATATCTGACTTACAGTACATTAATTATATGAATTAAATACAGTGTATAGTGTTTTATGGGAAAATAGTGCATACTGCATAAAACATTATATAAAAAAATTGTTAAATATTTTATAACATTGAAGAATCAGCCTTAAAGTCTGGCATAAAAAATTCTGAATCCTTAAAAAATATATATAAATAAATAAATTTGCATTGTCAATTCATTATTTTTTTTTTTTCCAGAAAAATAGTCCTAGTGTTCTCTACAGACTCTCTCGTGAATACACACATAGTCTTTGTCGGAAGTCAAGTTATACGAGCTATAATTTTAAAAATAGAATTAATTATTCATCAATCTGCTTCAGAAGAGGCGTATATCTCAGTTTTTGTGGATGTATTTAAAAATTATGGCTGCTGTCCACCCGCATTACCAAGCTTGGAAGGGCCAGGATACATTTTTAAAAAAACGTGTTCGTCTGAAAAGTCATATACACCTAGGATGGCTTGGGGGTGAGTAAAATATGGGGTAATCTTTGGCTGAACTATTGCTTTAAGTACCGGTTTAGTTCCTAGAGTGCACACACCCCACCCTACATGGACGGAAAACATACTAAAGCGCTAGAAAATAAACTTATCACATCTTTAAAAAGTCAAAGTAGCATTCACAACCCGTTGCACTACAGTCTGCATCGTATTTCCACATGAAACAGAATATTCAATGGAAAAAATTGATTGAATTTGATTCTGGAATTGATTGCATCATGAAAAGTGAATCACAGCTGAACGTTAGTCTGTGGAAAAATACCACCCTCCACATTATATTTTATATCACATCATAAAATTGCGCTCTGTTGCATATAGTTGCGTGCAGTTGCAAAGCAGCCTGTCAGTCACCCTGTCACAGTTAACATCCTCCCTTCACATTTTAATTAAATTTACACCACTCAGGCAATTCTGAATCCTCCAAAATGCATTGGGTTGTGGGCGATATTAGCTGACAAGGTGCGCAAAATGACTTGAAGGGATAGATCACCCAAAAATGAAAATTACCCAATGATTTAGTAACCCCCAAGCCATGCTAGGTGTATATGACTTTCTTCTTTCAGACAGATATAATCATAGTTATATTAAAATGTCCTGGCTCTTATTTAATGGCAGTGAATGGGGGTTCGGGATGCGTCCATCCTTAAAGTACCCCACAGGTTATAAAGGCCTCCTGAGGAAAAGCAATGTACTTGCATAAGAAAAATAAACCAATTTAAAACTTTCTAAACTATAATGTACACAAACAACAATTAAGCTTTACCACTGAATTAAGATTATTTTTCTGACCTCTTTGTCATATTTATATTCAAGTGTGTTTATTTTTGTAACAATTTTTTCCTCCAGGAAAAAAAAAAGACATAACATCTCAGGTCAGTTTGCTTCTTTTGCATCTTGATAGAAGAATGTTTACATGCACTTGAAAACAAGATAAAATACCTGAGATGGAATATAATTTTTTGCAGTGGGTTACAGGGCATATCATGTTCTTTTTTCAAATTTGTTGCAGTTATTAATGCTAACCAGATTTCAGTTACCGTGTAAAATACTGGCCAAATTATAGCTAAAGGTTACCCACCGCATTACCTACAACAGCAGCTCAGCAGCCAATCAGCTACTGGTTAATATCAACTAATACCCGCAATCTTAATGACCTGAGCCAATAAAGAGAAGTCATTTCCGAAGCAAATCACGAATACGAAGATAATAAAAGTGCAGCAGGCCAAACAGGCCAATTTGGATTGCGTGCTGATTTAAAAAACACAAAAATGGTTCATTTTAGTTCAAATATGAAGTGTGTCAGTTCTCTGTTGGAATACTTCTCTCTCTGTATTCTTTGTTCTGTCACAATTCATCAGTATGTTTATCTTTTCATCTCCTCCTTGTTGTGGGAGGACGAGAACTTGTTTTGTAGCTGGGTCAAAGGTTGAGGCGAGGCCAGATACAGCTCCACTGAACCAAGAAATGCTTTCACATCACACCACTGACCAACACACACACGCGCACACACACACACACTAACCCATCCGTCCATCACCAAACAGCACTCGACTATGACTTTCCAGCTCTTTTCTTCCCTCTTTTAGCACAACAAAACAGAACTCAAGAGGGAGCGAATCAGAAAGAGCGACAGAAACAGAGTGGAGGGACATTGGGGAAAGCCTGAAGCACACTTAACCTCTATTTGGAGCTGGTGTATGCGCTCCATCGCTGTAGCGTACAGTGGTAGAGCCACGGGCGATGCAGAGGAGCGGGCGCGCGGGGACACGACCACACACACACACACACACACCTCTATTTAATGGAGAGCCCGGTGGCGATGGCACGGGCAACATACTTCACTCATTTGGCCTTATCATCTTATCTTATCTAGGGGAGTTCCCAGGAGGCTTCCAGTCAGAAAGCATCAAAAAAGAGAGAAATAAATAATAACGGTGGCAAGACGGAGAGAAAAACCTCATCTTTATCTCTCTGCACATATTTCTCCTCACCCTCACCGAGATCAAAGGCTCTGCAGATGCAAGCCGACTGTTTTCTTACATATTTTCTTTCTTGTTGCAAGCTAACTCAATAACAGAAAGAAAAAAAGCTTTTCATTAATATTCATTTCATTCAATCTGAGGCTCCATTCCATGACTATAAGAAAATCCACCATATGGTGGAGTCTGAAAAGACCGTTTCTTCCCTATTGTGAGAAAATATGTGTTTAGGGAATGCTCACGGATGATTTTAGGAGCCGGGATCCGAACCAATCAGAAAACGTGCGATGTGAAAGGAGATACGGACAATGGAGCCCTGGTGTGAAGATGGCCTTGCTCTTTATGAAAGAGAATTGAATTTTTATCTAAAGTTAATATTAAGGTCTTAACAAAACTCATTCCGCCGGTTCTCGTGCAGAGGGAAGCTGACCTCTAGCGGTTCAAGGCTGAAGGGTTTAAAGCCAAATAAAAGATGGGCTTTAAAAAAAAAAAAAGTTTACGGGTGCGTACGTTTGAACGCGGAGTTAAGTGACAGTGAAGATCTTCAAAGCATTTGAGAGGAGCTCTGCTGTTACTAGATTTGCATTGATTTTCCTCGCTGGCAAAGAAAAAGGAGAAATTGTGACAGTTATCAAGCAGCAATGCTAAGAAATCAAGCCTTGTCATCAAAAAAGCTGCTAATTAAACTGCAGCTCCAGTTATGCTACTAGAAATGAAGCATGGGGCTTTTAGAAAAAACATGAAAAACATGATTTGACCAGGTTAAGGTGGTAAGTTGTGTTTTGAACATGGTTAGCCAGATCAACCCAGTTTCTACTAGTTTTGCAGAAAGAGTTTGGACTATAAAGCTTCAAACGCAGCTTATTTGGTCCAAAAATGCCCATGTAGAGAG
The DNA here is from genome assembly GCF_018831695.1 of Puntigrus tetrazona. Lineage (NCBI taxonomy): Eukaryota > Metazoa > Chordata > Actinopteri > Cypriniformes > Cyprinidae > Puntigrus > Puntigrus tetrazona. The sequence goes on along the minus strand of NC_056702.1, from coordinate 27,570,549 downwards.
AAGAGATGTTCTGACTGGCATAAAATAACCAACAGCGTTTGGTATCATTTTGCGTGGCGTACAAGAGACGGGGTAAATCAGAAATCAATGGAAACTACAATAACTAACTGGTGTGGAAAAACTCAAATAATGACACAACAGAAATTGCTCGAAGCAGGTTCACTTGATGAATTTTAAATCACTGTTGAAATTCAGCCGGTGAACCTGCATTTGTTCCACCAGTGAAGGAAAATCAATGTGATGATAATAGTCGACCAATATAGGATTTTCAGCGGCACACTGTAACACAAAAAGGGGTTATTTCAAAAAAATTCTATTTAAAACAAAACGAAGCATTGAATTAGTAACTATTACAAATTATGCTATTTTTTTTTTAATCAACCCGTAATTTTACATTCACTAACCAAGAAATATGAAAAAGACAGCAGAAAATACATTATACAAAATACATAAAATGTTTGTCTATCTCTCTATACATCTGTCCATCCATCCATCATCTACTCACCCATCTTTCTCTCCACCATCCTTCTATCCATCCCTCTCTATTCATCCATCATTCAACCAACCGACCATCCATCTACCCATCTCCCTTCATAAAATTCCTCTCCATGCAACCACCTGCCTTTCTCATCCATCCTTACATCCATCCCTCCCTCTCATCCATCCCTCTTATTTTTTCTCTACCATTCATCCCACATCTCCATCCATCTAACCACCCATCCATCCACACATTGTTCTCTCCACCCACCAATCTCTCTGTCATCCATCCCTCGCTACATCTATTCCACTCCATCCATACATCAACCCACCCATCTCTCTCTAAATCCATTCAACTTTCCATCCAACCACACATCCATCCATTTCTCTATATCCATCCTGTCCTCTTTCTCTCCATCCACCCATTCATCCACCCAACCTATTTCTTTATCCATCCATCCATCCGTCAATCCAATTTGATCAACTGATCCAATTTTGGGATAGTTGCCCTGGCAACAATTATATGTACGATATACAATATATATACAATTACATGTACAAAAGTGTCTGGAAACCCAGACTTTACAGCCATATGTGCTTGATGAATGTTTAATTTCAAACCCAACCTCTAGCTAAAACATGGCTTTTCAGAATTTAGGTCCAATGCAAGCAACAAGCACTTGGTCAGTTTGCTAGTAATCACCAGTTGCTTAAATCAGTTACACACTGATCTACAATGCATCTTTGCTGTAAACTTACCGCCCCTTCTCTATCTTTCGGAGGCCAGGACTGACTCTGCCCAGAGCGGTCGCCAGAAAACAAGAGGCTAACCAGCCGCTACATAAAAAGCTTCACACTACACGGTCCTTCCCACTCACTCGTTTGGTTTCACACAAACACATTCAAAGCACAAAACACTCTCACTCAGAATGGACAGCATCTCAAATGGACATCCCACTCAGCACTCCATTGAGCGCTAGCGGCCCTATTAGCGTCATTAGCCACTAATATAACGTACATTATGTGGAGATGATGGACGCAGAACACCAACCTTACTGCTCCTGAGAGTAAACATTCAAGGCCCATTAACCACTGATCAGACTGCATTAACAGAAGCAGGTTTGCGATCTTAACGAAGGGCGATTTTCAAGCCAGCATCTCGTTTTAGCCAAGTGCTCGGCCCCCACAGGACAGTTCCTAAATACATTTGAAGGAAAAGGAGGAAGAGGAGCGTAATCTCTTAATTGTCTTCTTTGATGTTCAGTGGTCTAAAAGCTATCTGGAGAGTCTTTTCTACTAAATGGCACTAGAAATTTAGAAGTGTTCCTCTCGCAGCGTTTGAAGAGTCGATGCCTTTTTTGTTTGTGACAAAGTTAAAAGGAGCTGCTGCTGCACAGAGCACAAGCAAGTCATAAACAGCACATTGATATTAATAGCAGTTAATTATATATTTTATGTGCAGTCAGGCACACAAGTACAACTACAGTCTCTGTGAACCCTATCCAGCATCTTTGGTTGTGGACTTGATGAACCGGTCGCCATCTCATTGACACTTCACAGAGACGCCTGTTTGAAATGTGTTTTTATCCAGAAGATTTGTACAGCTAGTGTTTCTCATCATTTTGCAAGAACGTTCCCAGACGGATGTCAGAACAGCATGCTGCAGTTTTGGAGATTCTGATTCCTAATGTTTGTTATGTTTAGATGCCTGGAAGATCTTTGTACACAACTTTGACGCAAAGCGAACGCAGTGCTTTCCAGCTTTTTCACAGACATCTTGTAAATTTCCTCAACTTTAAGAATGATAGTTACAAAGGCTTGTTTTATAGAAATAAACAAACTAATGAAAGGCAACTGCAATAACAGCGAGCAGTTTTTCACATTTTCGCCTGTTTACAACTGGGGCATATTTCTGCTGCTTTGATTGACAATACAGTAAAAACAGTAATGCTATGAAATATTTTTAGAATTTAAAATAGCTGTTTTCTATTTGAATATATTTAAAAATGTAATTTATTCCTGTGATGCAAAGCTGAATTTTAAGCATGATTACCATCTTCAGTGTCACATGATCCTTCAGAAATCATTCTAATATGCTGGTTCGCCGTTCTATAATTGTTGAGTTATTTAATATTTTTCAGGAAAATGTGATGCATTTTTTGTTGGGATTATTTAATGCATAGAACGGTTAATAGAACAGCATTTATTTGATTTTTTTTTAAACGCATAATAAATGCAATTCCTGTCACATTGGTTAAATTGAACCAATTCTTGCTGAATAAAAATATTAATTTCTTTAAAAAAAAAAAAAAAAAAAAAAGTTTATATACACACACACACCAATCGCAACTTTTTCTCTCACAACAGCAACCTTATTTCTTGTTATTTTGACTGACTATTTCTGACATCTGTACCTTACTCATATTTTGACTACTTCTGACTTTCTCACAGTGAGGAAGCTGAGCTTCCTTAGAGTAAATATTACCATATGACACTGTAACAGATTAGCTAAAGCATAAGCGAACCATTATCTATATGAATGCATACATACAATAAACGCCTAGAAATACACACAACTGATCCTACACACAAACACACACATCCATAGCTCCTCACACGCACTCCACACACAGCAGGACGCCGCTTTTATTAGCATATTAAACAAGCTGACGGCTCATTAATGTAAATTTGGTCACGGTCACCTTGAGTTAGTGATAAGGTGAGACGCTGGACGCCAGCTAGAACGACAAGGCAGTGTGTGTGCCTGTGTGTGTGTGTGCCTGTGTGTATGTGTGAGTGTGTGTGTGTGTGTGTGTGTGTAACTTTCCCCCAGGCAACCCTTCCTCTGTCTGCCAACTCCACTGTACTGAAGTTCCTTCCCTCAACCTGCATTTCAAAAAACATGAGCTGTGAAGCGACGCTTCTAATGGAAGAGGTTTTAAAAAAGCAAAGCTTTGAAGGGTGAAAACACACAGGCACGCACTCTTTTGTACACTGACACCTTGACGGGTTAGCACAAGCTTGACATACCTAAGTCTGATTCGGAGGCGTGTCAGATCCGGTTGCCATGGATACCGAGAGCCCACGGCGGCGTAATAAATGAACACATTCATACACACACACACGCGCGCACACATCTCCTCTTTATTGCACACAAAAACGCGCAGCCTTTCTTCTCGGTCGCACACTGTCAAAGATTCCCTCTCTTGCAGGTTACGACGCTAACAAACATATCCAAACGCACTTCTATTTGCCCAAGGCTGGCCACTGCTGAGGTACCACCTGTATTTCAGGCACGCAATCTTCGCCACTAGACTCTTGAAGCGAAAATCGATGCAGATCCGCCTCAAAGTGCTCTCTGGAAAACCCTGCCCCATTAAAAACAAGCTGACAACCTGTCAGCCATTTTCCCTCCCGGTGCACTTAAACAGTACAAGTACAAAAAAAAAAAAAAAAACAATTATTTTTTCTCCAAACCATAGTTTTCTTTTCAGCGCTTTTGTAAGCTTTCACTTGGAGATTTTCGCCACAAATGCGTGGTGCAATTCCATAACGTTACATGCCGGGAGTACATTGAGTGCTTCATTTTGGAGAAATGAGGTTTAAAATAGCACCCCAAAAGGTACATGCTGTGCTGATTGGAGACTGCGGCATTTACTCACAGGACCGGATGACCACTGGTTCAGAGTGAGAAAAAGGAAAGTTTACTTTTGAGAACTCAAACACCAAGTCGCTCAATACAGATCAAACAGCTGTCCTTATATACTGAGCAAAGAAAGAGCTGAATGAACTGCTGAACAACCAGATGATCACGTCATTCAGGTGATATTCGACATATTTTTTATTTAGTTTTCCAATATATTTATTGGAGGAGATAGATGGCAGCCCCCATAAGAACAATGTGCGTTTACTTTTAAACTGAATCATCTTTAGAATGATCAGCATCATCCAATGTGTTATTAAAAAAAGAAATAAATAGAAGACTTTGCTAATTGCCTTCTGTGCATTTTACCCCGAGGGTCTGATTTTATCTTTTTACTTCAAATAAAACTATAATTGTTACTCCACAAATCTAAACTCATTGATGTGTCCACAAATCCCTCATTAACAACATTTTTGATATTCGACATAATAGAATGTCAGATAGAGACACCAAATAAAATCAGTTAACCTCAAATTCGTTTCTGCTGATTAAATTCACACAAAAGTTGATAAGAAAAATATCATAGCCGTTCATTTAGTGTTAAAATGTGATTTTTATGGCATATGAAAATTAAGCAAAAATTGTGTGTGCGCACAAAATACCAAAAGAATATTTAAAAAATACAAAAAATATGTAATAACGTTATATAAAATGTACGGTAAAATATTATACGTTTAAATGTCCGATTTTTGTTTTGATATATATTAATTTCTACACTGGCAAAGCTGAATTTGAAATTCAAAAAAGCAGATGCTCAAAAAACATCAAAAAGAAAAGAATAGCATTTTATATAATTTTTTTATAAATGTGTATAAAATTATATATTTTATGCATTATATATATATGTGTGTGTATGTGCGTATTTATTATGCATGTATATATTTCAAAAAAATCTGTAATGTTTATGTATTACATGTATTTATTTCTAAATCATATGAACATAAATATAGACAGGTGTATATAGAGAGGTGTTATGCACATTTTTTCAACTGTGATTTTTTTTTTTTTTTTTGTGCCCAATGTTTTCTTTTAAAATTCATGAAAACTTCCAAACCCGTGTTTGTCAGCTTGGAGGTTTCCCGGGTGCATCAAGATGCGTTAGCGTTTACACTAAATGCGACGTGGTCACATGCATGTCTGACCACTTTCGACTGTGGTTTGAGTGATGGGATCACAAAACGCTTTGGATCCCCGGTTACACCTGTATTTAGCGCTGTCAGCTTGCGATCAGATCACCCGTGAAGGATGTTAATAGCAGGTGAAAAGAGGGCCAATCATTTGAAGCACGTGCACTCGGGTCACATCTGTGATGAAAAGACGGCGTCACAGTTCCGTGCCTAGCAGAGCACTATTGTTAAACATACTAATACGCCAAGGTTACATGTTAATAATTGAATCATATAAAATCGATCCGACGAGCATACTCGCGCAGCGGATAGCTGCTGAATGCAGCCAATGCAGACAAAAGTGTTCCGTTTCTTCAATGGAAATTTCTCGTTGCATAGAATTTTCCCTGAGGTTCCACCTCTGAGTTAAAGAGGAACTGAGTAAGTATGTGGTGGGCGTGCATCTAAAACATGCATACACACACACACACACAGCTGTTTAGACGCTGAAGGAATGCCTCGGGGGAACGACATGTTTCACCATGCTAATGCTAAACACTACCACTGAAGAAGCACGCGCCAAAGAGAATACACTGTCTGACAGGCGTAAAGCCCCATCAAATGCATTTCACACACATGGACGGAACATGTCACATGCATAATGCAGTCAAGTCACACACACACACACACACAGCTCTTCCCTGCAAGTACGCATGCAGGAGGTTAGTTGGCTGGTTGGTAGGGTAATTTCTGGATCATAATTGGATACGAAAATTGGCGAATGTTTACCCTCTTGACTCACACTCACTGATTCCATCAAGACATTAAAAGAACCTTTTCATCATTTTCACAGCAAAAACAAAAATTAACCCCTCCAGCAAAACGAATGTTATAAAATACTCATTCTTGAAATTATTCAAAAAAAGTATCGAAATCACAATAAAAGATTGCAACACCGTGAAAGTTTTCGGGAGTCAAAGCAATATTGCATGATTTGTTGCACTGGAAACATTTAGACGTTGTCTAACATTGCCACATATTTTACATATTATTCGATTTGAAATAAATAAATAATAACACACACAACTTTAAAAGCGCACCTAAATTACATTTAAATTTTAAACTTTGCCCAAAAAAATTCTTTGAAATATAAGTATATTATTAATAATACAAGTATTCTATACACACACATACGATTCATTATTTAAATTCAACATATCATATTTACAACATTTAGTTCTATGATATATGCAGCTATTTATTCAGTTTAACTTTGTATTCTTTACTGGCACGGCAAATATTTTACATGTGTAACGCCACAGCATTTGAATACAAATAAATTAATAAAATGCTGAAGCCCTAATATGCACTGAACACACCTTTAATTATGAATTATTAAGCTGGGGGTAATAGTTTGGACAATGAGTGTGTTCTTATGCTAAGAGCTTAAGCTTTCATTTGCATCTAGATGAGATATCTAACATTTGTTCAGTTAGAGATCTTTCACGAAGTGTGAAATCTCTGGTCGCTCCATATACATGTATGGTATAGCGTGAGAGTGCACGCACACACACACACACACACACACACACACACACACACACACACACACACACACTGTAGTCATACTCCATCTGGAGCTCTCAGCTGCTGATAGATAGAGAGAGAGAGAGACTCTCCCTTTTCCCTCCTTCACTTGTTTCTTTCTACCATCTGCCATGTTTCTTCCTCCTTTTGCCACCCAACCAATAACACACATCTTTCTATAATGGCAGGGACATTCAATTGACACTTGTTTTCTGAGCGAGCTAAAAATATTTATTTTCCAACCCTACACATCAATTAAACGCAAACACAAATGGTATTCATATGTTCAGTACGACGTCTGCATTACATTATACACACTATCATGGAAAAGTGTGCGTTTGTGTGTTTTAAAGAAATTAATACTTTTAATAAGAATAAATGCATTAAATTAATCAAAAGGAGCAGTAAAAATATATATATAAAAAATTACATTTTTCAAATAAATGAACTTTACTAAGAGTCCTGGAAGCAGCATCTGTTCACGACATCGAGAAAATGTTTTTGTGCAGCAGATTAGCATATTAGAAGGATTTCTGCAGGATCATGTGAAAACTAGAGCTTTGCACCACGTAGATTATATTAGACAGATATAATATTTTACAGTATTACCGCTTTTACAGTATTACCGTGAGCATTTCTTAAAAAAATAATAATAAAAAATTATATATATATATATATATATATATATATATATATATATATATATATATATATATATATATATATATATATATATATATATATCCAAATACAAATCTTACATTCTCAGGAAGAAAAACAAAACCTCACTGGGTCAATACCTGTTCAAAAGTAAAAGTAAAATCTTTGTACCTTAAATAGTGCCTTAAAAGCATATATTAGTGCCTAAGTGTAAGTATAGCTTTACCTCCGCCACAGTGATTTTCGCATCTTTTTATTCCTGAGTACTAACCCCAGGCTTTTGCGCATGAGTATATATTACAAAAAAATTAAATAAATAAATGCATTTTACTTTTGGCAGCAAAACTATAACCAAATATGCACACGCACACAAACAGCCACAGGGGTAGAACACAAATCATCCTACATTTACACTCAGCACTTGAGTTGAAACACTCTCAAAGACCTTTTCTCAGCTTATGATGTGCTCAAAGTTGTGTTTTTTTTTTTACATGTATTTATGCAACCCTTTGAGATGCCACCAGCACAGCGAGTACAAAGCCTCGTCCACACACGCGCAGACCAGACGGTAAATATGCTTTTTACTCTCTGAAATGGAAACGCACACTGGGTCCTTTATCCAATACACAAAGTCAACATCAAGGCTGCGTACCAACACACACACACAAACACACACTCCTTCATGCATAGCGAACGCAGATCTGCAAGGCATCGTGCCTTAAGACTAAGCGTGAGATAAAAAGTGTTTTTATTGCTCAGGAAATGCAGCATCTAATCTACACAAACACACACCTTCCTTTCCTCGCAGCCGGTACAGTCACGTAATTATAGCTGGGAGACTTAAAAGCATGTTAGCAATGCTACGTAACCACACACAATCATATCCAACACATGTAATCCTGAGCCGAACATCGCACCGCCTTGAGACTCAATATCAAGTTCACCGTCATAACAAATATTAATCGCGGAGCTGATGAAATATTCATCTCTCTTATTAAATATGAAGGGAACATCCAAACCGTGAAGTACACGAAAGACGGTGCGGTAAGATCAAGCGAGTGCATTTAATTAAAACAAATAAGCCATTCTTGTTTGTAATATTAAGTAGGACGTGTGTCTGGATCGACAAGCACGATGTTCACATTTTAAGGTTTAAGTTGATGATTAAAGAAACGGTTCACCCCCCGAAAAAAAGAAAAAAATGGTGAAAATGACCCTCAGGCCATTCAAGATGTAGATGAGTCTGTTAGATTGGGAACAGATTTATTACATCATTTGCTCATCAGTGGATGCTCTGCAGTGAATGGGTGCCGTCAAAACCAGAGTCCAAACGGCTGATAAAAACATCACAATAATCCACACCACTCCGGTCCAACAATTCAAGTCTTGAGAAGCAAAAAGCTGCATGTTTGTTTGAAATAATTATTACTGATTGCCGCTTTTAGACATAAAAATCTATTATATTGCTCTCTCCAGTGAAAAAGTCATCTGGTCTGAATCAGGAGAGAAATATGCACAGACCAATACGGTTTACAAGCAAAAACAGTCCACATTTCGATATGAGAGATAAAAGCATTATTACAGATTACGTACTCATATTTTGACCAGAAGAGATCATCATCTCTTAATTTAATTCATTTATCCTTCTAGTTAGTGGAAAACCTGCGCAAGACAAAACAGGAGAGTCAGTCATAGCTTGAAACAACATGAGGGCGAGCAGACGAAGAATTCTGGGTGAACTATTTAGTTTCTGGTGTGTGTATGAGTGTGTGTGTGTTGCTTCATGCTGTGATGCTGAAGTCGTGGGGAGGGAGACCACGGGTCTCGCAGATGGCCTGAAAATCGCCTTTAGCATGTGCGCTTCTTTTTCTTGCTCAAACACCCTATTTGTGAATATCAAGCTAATCGTGAGGGCAAAGAAGCGCTTAATGAGTTACAGGACACTATGTATCTGTAGGTGGATTTAAAGACTCTCACATATACACTTAGTCATACTTCACACGCTAAGAAAATTCAGAATAATATATGACTAAGTGTTGACTAAGCTGCGTTTCACAAGAATGAGCTTGTAGCTTGTGGAGGTGAAAAACGGTTGCCTGTAAAGTCCTAGGGCAATTCTATAAAATAGTAATGAAACAGAAACGGATAGGAAAAAAAAAGAAGAAGCAGAAAGCAAGTACAAAGCAGAGGAAATCAAACTTCCAAATAAGCAACTAAATCAAAACAAAGTGATTCAATTTACAAGAAACATCATGCGAATGATTGCCCGAGCTGAGGCGCTATCGCTCGGCGAGATCTGAGAAAGCCACGAGTATTTCTGCATTATCTCCAGCTCATCTGCACAGAGCGGGAAAAATCCGTTCACTCCCGGCACTCCGTTGAAAATGTTCAGGAAATGAATCATCTTCTTAAATATGAACCGATACTGAAATCACCTTGTTTGGTAATAAAACACACCGAGATGTGGTCTGCCCAGATATATTTTAAAAGGTATCGTTAACCTAAAAAATAACAATTCTGCTACCCGCATGTTGTTTCCAACCTGTACGACTGACTGTGTCCTGAGAAACACAAAAGGAGACGTTAGGATAAATGTTCACGCTGTTCTTTTCCATATATCAAAAGCATACAGTGACCACTGACTGTAAATAAAGCACTGGTAATGTAGTCCATTTCAGCTCCTCCAGGACGTCTGAAGCTATTTGATGGGGTCCTGTTTGTTATTGACTGAAATTTCATCAACATCCAAAATGTGTTGTGAACGGAGAATGAGATCTGAGAGCAGCAAGAGTGAATAACAACTAACCAATAAAAAAATAACAATAATAACTGTCTTACACAAAGCTATTGTATGCCTTCATTAATTACTGTATATATATTAACTAAATATACTAAAAATAACTAAATAATTTCCAATAATTAAAAAGGTTTTTAATTTGATAAATATTAGATTGAAAATTGTTAAATGTAAAAATAAATACTTAACATAATAAATAAATAAATATATATATATATATATAAATAAAATAAGTAATTTAAATAGTTTTTAATAAAATAGGATGCAAATGTTAGATAAATATCTAAATTTAAAAATGTAAACAAAAAAAATTATAAAATATGTTTAAATACTAAAATGGAAAAAAATCATACTATATAGAGATATATATAGAGAGCAAAAAAATATTCTTTTTTACTAAATTCGTAAAATTGAACAATTTAGTATATAAAATCTGAAAATAAAACCTTACTATAGGTATTGTAAAACATTTTTCAAAGATTACTGGAGAATGTTTTACACTTTTTCATTCTTTTAAATAACTATTCTTTTAAATAACTAAAACTAAAAAATAAAGTGCTCTCTCACTCATATATAGCCATATATATTTATATAGTGTATAATTAACACTACAGTGACACACAGTTAAGGTCCCTGGTTATTGTATGCTTCACTTTCACTTTATGGAAAAGAGCAACAATATTCCTTGAAACGTTTCCTGTCGTGTTCCACAGAAGGAATGTCGATTGTTCTATTCCTTTGAGAGAGAATGAAAACTCATATTAGAGAAGACAATCTGGTAAATAAGCCAGCATTTTAATGTTGTGTTTGGCCTACAATATAAAATACCGTTGCTATGAATGAGCTCTTTTCACAATCAGGCGGTGTGTCTTCATAAAACCCCGGAATTATGAAGAAAAACCTCTACGGCAAAACCTTAGCTTCATAATAAATAACACTGACTCACTCAAAACACAACAAAACACATATTCCCGCCCGAAGCCGCTCGACCAAGACCAGTCATCAGAAACCAATTCACAGAAACACCAACAGACATTTTCCCCTCAAATCAAAGGTTAAGTTTCAGTCCAGATTGCGCCATTTACATTCCTCTGCACTGATTGATGGGAAACTCAGCTCCTTTGCCCTGATTCGAGTCTCTGACGAACTCTTCAATCAAATGAAAACATCTTTTGACGGACTTTATTCACTTCACGAAGCACCACTCCATCAGTTATAATTACATGCACGTAATTGCACGCTCTCAAGACTCGCCTATATATTAGAGCTCAGTCTGCCTTACAGTTATCAATCATGCAGTGTGCCGTTTTATCAGGCCCGTTTGGACCAGTCACATGCCGGTAGTTTAGCGCGATCACATTTGCAGGCATTATGCTGAGATTAACGCGGCAGATGACAGTAATAAACGCTCTCCGCTCTTTACTTTCATGTAATTGGGTGTTATCTTCTGGTGAAGCTGAGGGGGGAAACGGCTAGCGGTTTGGAAATGCTGCTTTTGACAACCTGGTTTCATAAATACCTCTTTTTGTGCGACACCGTTTTTACGTAGCTTACTACGTATGTTTCGAAGAGAAATGTCCATTGAGTGGCGCTAAAACACAGGTTCAATACATGAACCCTGGCACGTTTTTATTACTTGATACGGTAAAGCTATGTATTGCAGCGGTTCAGAATCAGAATGTTGCTAAAAAATCGGGTTGGAAACATGCCCTACACCAAATCCAATCCTAAACCTACATGATAGTCAAACTTTTTTGATGCGGCTGTGCCATTTCAGCTTCCTTTTACACAGATTTGAACCGTTTTGTCGAACTGTAGTTACACGAGATTCGGATCTCCTCGCCTCTCATGTACATCCCTGTACTCTGTGAGCTACCGTCTATGAAAACCCATAAATATGAAGCTGGATAGGTGTGATGCTAACGTTCAAAAGCATCAGCTTTCAAAAATCCCAGCATATCGTTATTGTTTTAAAGTCATAACATGATAATCTTCAAGTAATTGTGCCTCAGTTGCGCTTTATTAATAGAAAACCGTAAAAAAGGAATAAATGGTGTCTGAGTTTTACTTCCTCTAGTGTTCGTTTCTATTGAAAACCGCACTGATGTGCTTGTTGATATGTATTTCGCGTCTGCTAAAGAGCGCGCAAAGGTACGATTACGCCACGAGACCAGGTAGGCTTTGATTACTGTCACAGGTCTTTCTTTTAAGCGTATCGGCGGCCTTTCGCGTGTCCAGGTGGACGCCGTTCATCCATCACGTTAACCCGAGGAGACGCAGACGTGGGCATCTGTATCCTCAGAGGCACAGCATGAGCCGTGGAGACCTCCAGCACGCTGATTTATTCCATACTGAGTTTGTTTGTGTATGTGACAACACTGGGAACCAGAGAAGGACATGAATAAAAGCTGAACGAAAGAAATAAACAAAAGCGGGTACATGAAATGCACTGCGTGTACACGCTGTTCAGCGAGTGATTCGGTACATCCAGCCATTTGACAACTGGGTCTTTTGTGTCACCGTGATCTGAACCCAAACTGAACAAGTGTGTCTCCACACAATACAGACTGATGGAGAGAGAGAGAGAGAGAGAGAGAGAGAGAGAGAGAGAGAGGAGAGAAATGAAAGTGGCCCATTCTGATTGTGCAAGATTATGATGATTGTATAAGACTTAAGGGAGACAGACAGACGGATGAAAGCAGAAAAGGGGTATTAGAGCCCTTCAGGAATGAATATATGGATAGAAGGATGAAGAGAGTGAGAAAGAGTGAGAGGCCACGGCCCAAATAAATGCATAAAACAACAGCACACTCTGAAAAAATGAATGAATAACCAGATAATGTAATGCATATAAAATATTTTCAAATGCTCTATGGAGCAAAGTGGCAAGTTAAAAGCACTGACGCGTGCTGGTAAAAGTTCAAATGACAATAAAAATATTTTACTTCATTTAAAAATAAAATAATTATAAAATCAATGGCATAATTAGTTTGCGTGCACTTTGATCACTAAAGGAAAAAAATCTTTAAAAAATCTAACCAAATTAAATGGTAACTTTTTATTATTATTATTAATTAAAGGAATTTTGGGAAACAAAACTCCTACGATGCCATTTAAAAAATCTAAGCAAATTAAATGGTAATAATGTATTACATTTACCCTTAATTAAAATGAATTGCTCTCGCTGAACGGTAGAATTTGTTTGCATGTGCCATGTTTCTTGAACATTGTATTCACTAAAGGAATCGTGAAAAACAGATGCAATAAGCATGCAAGGAGAACATCTGAATGATCAAATTCTCCATCTTAAATGCTGCTTTTTTACAACATTAAATCATAACAACAACAAACAATTCACCTAAGGCTTTGACTTTTTAAATAATTGAGAATGAATTGCTTCCGCTAATAGTGTCATTTGTTTGCAGGCATTATCTGCTTTATTGTAGCAATCAATTCACTAAAGGAATTATGCCACAAATGTGCAAAATTACTGTTGGGCAACACTGCACGGTGCAATTCCCAATCTCGTAGGCCAGTCCAAAACGCCTAACAGTTACAGCGCTATGTTAATTGCACTACGACACTGTGAACATAAAACACAAACTGCATTGATTTAAAACACACGCGGCACACAATGCTAGCGCAGAGAGTGGCTGGTGATTGGTTTGCAGTAGATACGTGCCGAAATAGCACATGAAAACACGCTCATTGAGCTCTTTCACAGATATCAACATACACTTTCATCTATATGAACTACCCAACAGTAAAATCGCCTCTTTTAAAATGGCAAATATGAAAGTAAACGTAAACGTTAATAGGAAAAAAGTCTAGAAAGACGAAAGGGGGAAGGGAATGAGCACAGGATAATACAACTAAGCCATCAGAAGCATTTAAGTGTTGATGACAAATCGAGGAAGCCTGCGGAGGAGAAGCGAAGGATTAATAAAACAACTGAAAGAATGAGAATTGAAATTGTGCTTCCTGCCAGCAACTGGGATGAAGTGAAAAGCTATTAATAGCAAAAAGTTGCAAATAACGCCAAAGCTTCAAACTCCAAGCAAAGAAAATCGCCTCGAATGTAAACGGCGTGTTTTCCTGCGGCCCGTTTGTATTGTTATTTGCGAGGTTATTAATATTTAACGCCGACGGAAGTCGATAAAAGAAAAATATTAATTATGAGCGCTGCTTGATCTGATCGAATGACGAAATTCGCTCGCCATTGTTCGCGTGAGCTCATAAAATCTCACATTTACTCAAGCACTCCATCTAATTTCTGCTTCCCATTGTTGAAGCGATGAGATAAGGAGTGCGAAATATGGAGGTGCATCATTTCGACATTCTGTCTGCATTAAAGATGCAGCGCGTGTGTCGGGGAGAGCGCGGCGTGTCGGGAATTGTGCAGGAGGGGGGAAGTAATGGATTAAACATTGAATGATCCGCACAGAGCCTGTAGGTATGCGCAAACACACACACAAAAACACTGCATCCCAATCATTTCCGCTCACGAAGCTATTCTTAGTAGCGAGACTAACCTTACTTTCCCAGTCAAACCAGAGGGTACGTTAAATCGCGCTTTTAAGTGTTCGATTTGCCAATCAAACCCACTTTAGTGGCTGACAGCGGCAATTAACGGCAGAAGATCTGAGCGAGCGGCTGTGTCATTGTGATCACAGAGACATTTGGGGCTCTTTGAACATCGCAGCGGCTGACCGCGTAACACGTTTTCAACTTCCTCTGAGTGACACAAACCGTCAGAGGCACTTACAGGTCCAGCTGGACCAGCCGCCGAGGTACGTGCCAAAAAAAAAAAAGCTCTGTTAACACTGCAATTAGGTCGTAATTAGCCGAAATGATTATCGAGACAGAAATTCAAAACAGCGGCCCGGAGGCACCCACACTGGGCCACTCCTCCCCGAATATGTGGACACACGCTGCAAGTATTTGAAGCTGCTTTGATACAGACGAATTAGGAGTTTCATTAAGATTGAGTCGCGCGTGCTGCTAGCGTCGTTTGTTTTGCATGTTTTAGCGGCCGGCTCGCTGAAGGAGTTATGTAAATCGAGTAGCGAGTGCAAACACACCCACAAAATTAGTGCCGAATGCAATTAGAGAGACAGAATATCCCATCTTGAAGGCCGCTTTTGAGACGCTGGTAGGGGAAGATGGCGAACGAAGGCAAAGGAGTCACTGCTTACAAATGGTGAGAGAAAGTCTTTCTTCAAATCAAAATTTAAAAAAAAATTTATTAGATAAAATTTAAAAAATAAATAGAAGATTCAAATGTTAAAAACACATTAAATGTGTATAATAAATAGTTTAAAAAAAAATAAATAGATAAATGGGCCAGCAATTTATGAAAACATTATAGGAATAAGTTAGACATATTTGTATTATAGCCTACCTGTATAATAAACAAGTCTATTTTTCAGGGCCAACAAATGATGAGAACACACTATGACTAAAAAAATAAATATAAATATTAGATTTGTATAATAAATACGTGCATACTTTTCCAGGGCTGACAAATGCTGAAAATGAATTATAAGTAAATAAATGCATGCATTCAGGTCCAACAATTTATGAAACCAGATTATAAATTATAAATATATTTATTTTGTATAATAAACAAATATATCTGGGCCTAACGGAGGGTGAAAATATATCAAATGAACTAAAAATGTGTCTAAAAAATAAATGCACTTCATGCACACGCAATGTTTTTAGCATTTGTCGGCCTTGAAAAAGTATGTGATCGTTATAGAAACATTATAAAAAAAAGCAAAAATCAATTAATAAATGGGAACTGTATAAATAATAAATAAATAATAAATATCAGTGCCCAAATATATTAATATAGATGTTAATGTTAATGCGTAGAGGCTTTAGAAAGCAACGCAGAGTTTAAAAGCCAAGTTGAGCTTCAACAAATCCCAAATCTGGATGTGTGTAAATTCCTTCCAAACGCCTTATTCCTCATCATCAGTTGATTAATATCTACTGCCAAAATCAATAGAACAACAAGTACGAAAATCTAACATGAAATCCAGTTTACTGCCTGCTTTCCTGGGGCGGTAATAGCACAAAGTTAACAGGCAGACAATTTTGTGAATAAAGCACAAAAAAAGCCTAATTTACATAAGGAAAGTGTTATTGTGTTGAAAGCAGCGAAAATGAGTTGATTTAAATACAGTGGCGCAATATTTCACACTTAGAGCCAGGTTTAAAAGTACGGCCTTGGTACTTACTGAGTAAGACGGAGGGTTTTGTGCTGAACCGCTCAGCAGCTGCTCACACAGTTCAGCTCAGACTGTTTCTGACGCGGGGAAAAACTGGGACACACTGGGCACAAATTCTGATAGAGTCTTCAATATGTTCTGGGGAAAAGTGTCCAGCTCAGGTATTGTGCTCTCAGACAGTGACAGACAGAGGAAAAGCCTAACAAAGGGAAGGAGGCAAACAGAGGGAGGGAAGAAGAGGCAGAGGAAAAAAAAAAAAAAAAAAGCAGGGGCATTTCAGTCTCTCTCTCACCCTGCCGAGAGACACAGTGTTCCTGTCTGCTTCTACTGTCATGCACTAATGGATGTCTGCAGATAAACACACACACACACACACACACACTAACAGTGTGGTAGACAACACACAAGGCTGAAACTCTTCACATGCAGGCAGATAGCGGTCTTCTCGCAGGTCGCTCCAGCCTAAGGTGCTGAGTCCACATTCATGTGAATGCTGAGGTTCGATATCTCATAAACCAAAAACAATTCTCACAAAACAAGCTCACACACAGCATCCATTCCACCAGTGGGCATTACTAGCATTTCCTAACAAATAAAAAAACAAGCTGTAGTGATGTTACCTTGCCCAAATTAAATAGCTTGCCTGCGAGTGCACAGATTTTTTTATATATCTATATATTACTGCTAGTATTATAGTGTATGTATACATATAGCTGCATCTCTATATTAAAATGACCTCTTAAAATAGCATGGAGGACATAAAATTAATCTCTATTTAAATCGTGTCATAATAATGAAAAATAGTTTTATGGCATCGATGGAGGTAAAAACATTAATATTAGGATGCACCTAAATTAAAATTCTATTAAATTGTAATAATGATAACATACACATGTAACATTATTCTATTCTACTATTTAAACAAACAAACAAAGTTTGTTCATTAACTTTATAATGGTTCGAAAATGAATATTCATTTTGATATTTGCTAAAGATTAAAGACTGTTATTAGGGTACTAGTGTTTTTAAAGATTAACGCAGGCACAATAGGTGGGCTTTAATAACAGCAGAAGTGATCTGAATCATCTCAAATGAAAAAATAGCTAAACTGGCTGTAAAATGTAAGGGGCTTGTATCTTTCTGTAGCCCTCTTAGAAGCAGACAGATACCTACAGCATCTACCTCACATCCTACCATCACCTCCACCTCTCACTTTCCTCCACACTTCGTCTCTCTTTGCAAGTCAACCTGTGAAGAAACAAACCCAGGTAAAGCAGCGCTATTTTAGGCAACGGGAGCTGCTGTAGAGCATCACAGAAGAACAGATAGACGTGATGATCCAACCGCCACGCTTTTGTCTACATGAAAGCGGGGGGGAGTCCCACAGAGAGCGTGTGTGTGTGTGTGTGTGTGTGTGTGTGAGAACGAGAGGCTGTCAGTGTGTTTCGCAGAGTTTTGGGGAGGCCCTCGCGGAGGAGGAAGAGAGCGAAGGATTGAAAACGGAGAAATAATAGAGCGGAGAGGAGTTTAACAGCAAGTTTGGCGAATTCTCCAGAGCCGTTTATCTGTCCATCTGTGTGAAGCTGCAGCGAGTGATGGAGAGATGAGAGCTACAGCCACACACAGGGGACACACACTCGCACTGACACGCTTGCATACAGTTACGCCAGGATTAAAAATATCCACCGCATCTGGAGCTCTCCTGAATCAGACAGAGGGTAAAAATAGCGCATCCACAAAAAAACTAATGCAATTAATGTACATTTCCTACACAGGTCAGCAGCGAGACGAAACGCTGTACGTTCCCTGGGACTTTAAGTCTCTTAAATGAACATTTTAAGTGTGTGACCAAAAATGTAAAAAACAGCCTTAAAAATGCTTTTCCATCTGGTGTCCCATTACTTTGTTTTATTAAGCAATAATAAAACACGATAAACAGCCTGTATTTTATTTAAAAACTTAAATGCAATACTAATATATATATATAAAAACACACACACTTTTGTTTTTTATGTTCTATAATAATTCTAACTTGATGCGTGTCATAACATATACCCCTGGTTTCCAAACAAAGCATATTAAAATATATATCTGAGCTATTTCAACTGATATATTTTATGATCAGTCAGTTTCTTTCAGTGCCTTTGTTTTGTCTTAAGATGCAAACCAGTAATGCTTTCTTCTAAGGCATGTTTCTACAAATTAATCCTGTCTGTGAAACTGGGCCCTAGAGGTTTTTATTTTCTATTGTTTAAAATCTCTGTACGAGGTACAGGTGCTTTAAAAGCAGGATGAATGAACACATCAATTCTAAAATAGGAAAACTGCATTGGAATTTAAGTGAAAAAATAGATTTGATTAACTTATTAAACTAAATTAAATCAATAAAATATTTACTCAAGAATAATTAAAAATAAAAAAATGTTGCAATACAATATAATAATAGGTAATAAAAGGTTTTGTAAAAAGTTTTTGCATTTTTTTTTTGGTTTTAGTTATTTTAGTACCTCAACTGAAGCTAAATGAAAATGAGCAATGTTACCTTGCCAATGAAATGTGGTGTGGATGACATATTTAGGGGATGCTTGGCATCAGGTTTATTAGAGATCCCATAAAACCACACACTGATCTAAAGAACCTATAAGAACTACTTCTACAGAGCAAACAGCAATTGAGGAACCCCACTGAACAAGGTTCTTCATAGCAGACAGTTCTCTCAGTAAACATGCTACTAAAAACCTCTATTATACCGACTAATGTCCAGCAGCAAGAGGTCAGTGCACACCATACGAGAGCATGAAAACAGACAAACACACTCACTCGAATATAAGATTCAAGTCACAGCCAATCCCATCCCTCCATTAGCCGACACAGACGAGCCATTAGAAAACATCAATAGCGCAGCAGCCAGACAGCCCATCGCCCCCTGACCTCCTGGCGAGGTCATGCATGCTGAAGACCAGAGCATCCACCGGAGGCCGAGGGATTTCAGCTCCAGCGCCGGCGGCCAGGGACACTCAGCCAAGCGCATTCGGTCCGGCACAGCCGTGCCCCTGAGCAGGCCACTTAACTACACCCCTGCTCCGGTGGCTTCCGTCTGCCGCTAAATCCTAATCTGGCTTTCCAGACCTTCAGGACGTTCAGAAAACGCTTTCATTCGGCAGGTCCGAAGCCAGGCTCGGAAAAAGGCTAAAACAAACCACGTTCACCGTTCAAAGAGATCAGCACCTCCAACAGGAGAACATTCGCTTCAAAACTCTCTCTCTGTGCTTCAACGCATCCATCGATTAAGAGCCAAGATACATCTCATAACTTTTAGGCACTGTAGGCTATGAAATTTGTTTTAATCAAGTGAGCTGAGTTACACTGACACGCTCATGGATGAAATACATTGCTGTTGGATTGTTATTACTGCATTGATTATTTTAACAAAACGTGGATCCGGACAGGTAAAAAGTACGAATTTCATTGCATTGAAAAACAAAACATCAAACCCAATGGCATCTGGGAACAAATCATAGGTTTATGCTTCAGAGCCAACTATAGGTGTCAAGTTGATTAATGTCTGATATCCAAAAAGTGTCCATATGTGTTATTAACATTTGCAAATGCACAAAAACTTAAAACCTCAAACCTTATAATCTTATGTTCATTTATAACGTTTCAGACATTAAAATCAGTTTTATGAAAAACATAAAATTAGCAATTTTATATTCACACTATTCTTCAAAGGTTGGGATCGGATTTAAATTAATAATAACAATATTTATTCAAGAAGGATGCATTCAATTAACCTAAAATGGCAGTCAAAACATTAATGATGCTTCTGCACGCTGTTCTTTTGAACTTTCTATTCATCAAAAAATCCTTAAAAGAAAGGTTTTGCATAAAACGCGTTTAACACCGACAATAAAAATGTTTCTTGAGCAGCAGATCAGCATATTATAACGATTTATGAAAAGTAATGTGCTGTGATATCAAAAGGAATAAATATTTTTTAAACGTCGAAATATTGCAAAATATTATTCTTATTTTTAATCCAATGAACGCAATCTTACGACCAACTAAAATGTGCACATTTGTGTAGCCGTAAAAGAACACGACCCCAAATAAACCCATTGTTTTTTTAGCTTGAACATCTGTCAGGAAACGCTAACCTCGTTTTATTCTTACCTTTTGCCTTTTTAATTACTTAAGGGAGTCAAGAAAGTACAGCAAACGAAGCAAAGAAGAGGCGAGATCGGGATGTGTGTGTTAAACGCTAGGCCGTGGCTTTTACGCCACATTGATTATTGATGTTAATGGACGTTAACTCTCGATTTCAGTCCATCTCGACTCCAGATGGCAGCAGACAGTTCGACGTTCCCAACTCCATCCGTCACGACATTTCAGGATTTGGAGCAATAAAAACTGGGCTAAAAGTTCACAAGGAGACCTAACAGGTGCAGTGCAATTCAATCTCACTTCAGTAACAAATATTTAGCCCATTTTGTCTTTAATACAGAGCACAGATAGTCGGGCTGCGTTTAAAAAAAGTCCCCCACCGGCATGTTTCGGTGGCTCATTAGTTCGGCATGAAGCGTTTGGTTGGTAATGTCTTAATTTCTGAAGACCCCACGAGGGGGTTGGAGGCAAGAGGACTAATAAAATCTCACATCCAGGGGGGGAGTTAACCATAATGAGCCCGAGCGCAAAAGGGTGAATCCACCCAGACTGTGAAACGAATTAAACTTAAAGAAGAGGAATAAAATCATTCAAATGAATACGACAAGGCAAAATGAAAAAGATAATATCGGAGAAATTGTGAATTATTTCACGCCCAGGGAACAGATGGCTGAGGTAATAGGTGTTGGTTAAAAAGAGCTTTCATTCCTCTCGAGGCTCAAAGGGAAATTTGTGAAACTGCAGGGCCTAGATAAATGAACGACCCTCTTCCTATTAGAGGTAAAAAGATCTCGATGCAAGCTACAATAAAAAGAACACAAAGAAAGTCTGAAAGGAAGAGAGAGAGAGACAAAACTGCACCAGATGGAAAAACTTTCGTTTTGTCTTCCTACATTTGCGTTCTCCCTGATCTTGAGGAAAAACACGTTGTTTTTGAGGGCATGCTCGCGTGCGAACCGTAGACCTGTTGACCAATCATCTGCGCCGTGAATCCATGTCAGACAAACAAAAAGCTCTGAGCAAATGGCTGCACGGGATAATTGAGGCCTATCAGTCCGCAGTGTGCCATTAAAAAATAACGTTCTCGCTGAGAGGAGCAGCAGGATAAATGCGTTGAGAAAGACGGCAGACCTACATTCCTCGAGAAATAGGACTTATTTCAAGAGCTGTTTTTTTCCGTCTTATTCGCAGTGAAAACATAGCTAAACAGGCAAAACGTCCCGAGCAGCATTATTAAACAACTCGGTCGCTCGATGGTTTTTGTTTACTGTATGTCGGTACCTACAGACTGCAGTCGGTGTCAAAGACGCACTTCATTAATGCGAACAAAGAACAAGATATCATTTCACAAATTTTCACTGGAACGTGACCTAAACTTGAAACAGAAAGGTACTTCAAACAGACTGTACTTTCTTCAAAGCGCCTTGCTTCGTGTTAAATAAAATATGGCGTCTTCTCTTGACTATATAGAAAGAGAGCGGAGTCCAAAAGACCGAAGGCAGGGATTTTTATTTATCATGTAAACCTGGAAATAAAAAGTTTTGCCTTTTAAAAATGCATTAAAAACTTGAGTCTTGCGCTATCAAATATGTAAATGTAAAAGTGCTATCATTAGAGCAAATGACAGATCAATGTAATACTATAAGACAATCCCATATAATGTGCTATACATAATTAATTATCTTTACAAAAATATATTTTTATCTTTAAAAAAAAATCCTAAATGTTTTTATTACATTTATTAAAAGCGTGTTAATTTTTCGATCTTTTTCCAGTTAGGTTGGTAATATAATTAAGCAGTTAATTAAGCTGTGCTGATAAATGCATTCTTTCAAAGCTCTCCTGTCATTTTTGCAGTTCCTACTACAGCACGGCTGTGACAGCCGGCTTGATAACCATCTTGGAAACAAATCAGCTAAATTTCGCAACATCTGCACAGAATACATCACAAAAGCCCTTGTGTTTGCGAGGCACAGAAAGGGATGTAGAAGATCAATGAATGTGATTTTGCAGCACTGGCCTGAAGGGATGAGTGACAGTCCTGTCAACTGGCTCCAAATGCTCTCACACTGGCTGCAGGCCATTCTTATTGTTGAGCGCTGATTGGTCTCTGACTCTCGGGGCCCTACTGTATATATAAATGTCAAATCAAATGAATGGCAGGAAGCCAATTTATCTGAATCCACCCCGTGTTATGTATCCGTAAAATCCACCTGGCAAATGGCTGAATGTGGCATTCCATACGAAATTACAATTCCAGTTGTGTAATGTTATTAAATTATGACAATCATCTCAGCACAAGATATTCTTTTGGAAGATCACTCTTTTTTTTTCCCCCCTCGAGTCGATGCCAAGCGTCGATGTACCCACCACTGTGTCCTAATCAAAGCATAATACAGAACCATTTCGACGTCTCCTAAAAACGCTTTCATGGACCTTTAACAACCAGCAAATCTTTCCGATGCACAAGATGTCCCTTATATTGGAACCTGATTCTTTATATTATTAAAATGTTCTTCAAAAAGTGTGGAATTTTTCATTTCAGTGAAAGCTTCTTTAAAGTTATTTAGATTATGTTCTTGTAAGAATTGTTCACTAAAAAGTTCTTTAGGGAATCGAAAACTAATATTCTAAGAATTTTCGCCTTGTATCTCTAAAAATATTCAAATGTACTATATACACAATGAAAAGTCTATTATAATAAGTAATCATTTTGTACTATTTTCAAACAATATACATCTCATTATGAACTCTTCGCGAAACGTTCATATCGTCACATTTATGCATTAATCACGTAATCAAGCATGCTTTCATATTTGAGAGACATATCTGAAAAAAAGTGATTTCAATCACCGGATATTACTTTTGATCAGCTGTAAGATAATTTTGTTTCGCTACTACTTACCTTATTTCTCTTTCACAGTTAACAAAGGAGTGCAGAGATCGGAAAAAGGGAGTTCGACTGACAGGCAATAATCTGACATTTTGTCTGACAAACAATCAAGACAGGAAAGTACTGTAAACCTACGCTGGTGGACTTGAGAAAAAATATGCAGTCCATATGCAGAAAAATATGAAAAATATGGTGCGCTGACATCTTTCCGCAGATACCTTCTGATGTTCATTCATGTTTATTTCATGCCATTAGTATTAATGAGAAAGATGATCTCTCAGTGTGTAACAGCTCTAAGTGAATGAAAACATCCTAAAGTTTTAAATGAAAATGCAAATTCATTCTTCACCACTAGGTGTCGCTTTGAGCATTAAATAGGAGTCTGCCCGGTAACACAGTACACAAAGCAGCTCTGTGCTCTCAAAGGACACTTTAGCAGGCATTACAGACATGATGAGACCAATCGACCAATCACCGCAGATTATCAATTAATTGTTGAGTCAATCTTTGGGAATCCTTCACCAAGTAGTTCAAAATAAATGCATACTATACCAATGAAAGTGTTTTTTGATCAGCCTGCAGTTGAGCATTCCCAACACCAAAATATGAACTTTTCATAACCCATAATAAGCGCACTTTACGGTTTTTAGGAAACTAACTGTATGTGTTTGGCTCAACAGCCGAGGCGTGCGCGTGCAGACTCTCGTCCTTGTGCAGGGAAGGAAGGGGAGACTGGACTCGGTGACAGAACAGTGGCAGAGTGTTGTCAAGGCGACAGATGCGGGTGCCTGAAGTGGGCCCTCAAGGCTGAGGGAGGCTTGCTGTGTCTCGCCGGCTCAATGAGAACGAGGCCACAACGGGCGGCAGGTTTGTCAAAAGCCATTAGCAAGTGGAGGATAACGGGAAAGGGGTGAGATTCCTGTGTGTACATCCTGATGGAGGCTACCTCTGGAAACCCTCAGGCACAGCTACTGCCAGAGTTTGCTTAGGTTTTTTTTTTTTTTTTATGTATAAGCTACCGTATAAAAGTTTGGAGTCAATATTTTTATATTTTATTTATATATTATATTTTTTCTTTTAATTAATGCCTTTATTCAGAAATTAAAAGCGGTTTTTAAAACAGCTGACAAAAAAATCTAATAAATAAATATAAATATATGTATGGAGAGTTCATCTGCAAAAACAGATCATTTTCAAAAATCATGCGTTTTCATTGTGCAACCCCTATTTATCTCCATCAAGCTGCAGTATTTTGATTAGATCAAAAATAACCAACAAACACAGTTACCTAAAACAAACAAAAACATGATTTTTGAAAATTCAGTTATCCATTTTCGTATTATCTAGTAAAAGAGTAATGTGTATTCACTAATATATATATATATATATATATATATATATATATATATATATATATATATATATTTTTTTTTTTTTTTATAATAGAATTGCATTTATTATTTTAAAAGCTATGTATTATATTTTATTATATCTAAACAAAAATATTAAGCTAAAACATATCACTTGTATACATTTACACACATTTGTATGCTTTTTGTTTTTTTAATTTTGGGGAGACTCAATCACCATCAAGAAGACCTGGTTATTATTTTTGGAATTTTGCCTGATTGTTCTGCACAACAAAAACAAATGCAATGCATATTAAAAGATCCACCCAACTGATTGTAAGTGAGCATGACCGCGTGCTTCAGTTAATTGTGTGACCGAGCGTTTCACTCTCAATCTGACCTCTAATGGAGCACATCTCACCGCTGATCCTGCTCTCAACATGTGACCCACTTTTTAACGATGCGTGCTCGAGGAGTTTAGCCGCCTGTCATGCTATCCCTGCCACACACACACACACACACAAAAAAAACGCATCAACATCCTTCCAGGATTGCGTTTCGCTTGTCAGTCGGGGGTCAGAATGTAATTTCTGTTCGGGACTAGCTATGTAAGCCGTGCATCATCGTCCCGCTGCATCGCAAGTGCTCCTGGAAGGCAGAAAAACACAACATTGGCGAAACACGAAATGCAGAAAATATCGAGTCAACAGACAAAGCGCTTATAAATCCACCAGGTTTTTAATTACAACCAGTATACAAAAATAATGTGACAGGACAATAATGGGACTTGGAATGTACACGCTTTTGTTTCCGCTCCAAATAAACACACGCCGCGCGAGTTTAAGTGTTTTTGTTAGCGCTAATCACATCTTTGTGATGCTAAAGCATCCTCTTCCACTAAAACGGACTAAATATCTTACACAATGAAAACCAAAAAGCAGCAAAACAACCGGACGGCGTGGAGGTAATGCAGGGCTGCGTATCAATTAGTAATGCGTTCGCTAGTTCTCTAATTTATTTATAGTATTCACAAGTAGCTGATGAGAGGGAACAGGCCATGAAAACACACACGTGTGGAGTCGCAATTTCGTTTAATGGCTCCGAGTTGCTTTGAGACCGGAGGCAGAAGCAAACTGGAGATGCCATAACCCATTTCTGTTGTCAAAAATTAAGAGTAGTGGTTGCGGACAGGCTGCGTAATTGCATGCCAGAAACATTGGTTTGTAACCTGGCAGTGTTCTGCCCGCTGTGGCACTGTTTTCAGAGAAGATTAGAGCCCCGACGGTTCCCGGCTCATCCGGAGGAGCCGTTCAGGGCTATAAAACCGCATGACTGGCGAGGAGCGGAGGAAACTTGCATGAATCTTGATAATGTCTTTCACTAAACGGGATAATACTGGTGTACGTCAGCCTAATAGTTTCTCACGTATATAGCTTTTAACTGCGGAGAATAAATCCTGGACGGCCACAGTGTGTGCGGGGAGATCCGAGGGCGAATCTGGCCAAAATCACGTCCTGCTTCATATTTCAGCCCAACATCAAAGGGAGAAAATATACTACTACTACAAATAATAATGCTGCTGTAAGCCAGACGAAATGCGTAATGATTATTGAAATTAGTGCTGTCAAACGATTAATTGTGATTAATCCCATCCAAAATAAGTTACATAATATAAGTGTGTATATATATATATATATATATATATATATATATATATATATATATATATATATATATATATATATATATATATAAAATGTATTTATTATGTATTTATTTATTTATATAAATACACATAGACATATATTATATACATATATTAGGTAAACAAAAACCTTTGGATGGGATTAATCCTTGGAAGCACTAATTAAAATATTAATTAAAAATATATATTTATTCAAAAATGTAAATACAAATATATCATAAAAAGTAACTAATTAAAATGTAAACTTTATACTAATAAAACATTTGCATTTTACTTCAAGTTAATTCGGAGGTGATATTTTTACTTTGAATAAATATTCTTATGAAATTATTATAATGAAATGCAATAAAATGAACAAAAATTTTTATATCCTTTGCCATATTTAAAAATATGTATTGCAAATATAAAATAAAAAAGTTAAAATAATATAAAAATGAATTAAAAACAAATTTAAATTTTTTAACTAACTAAAATGAAAACTATAATATATAATATATATACTTATAATATTTAATATATATCCATATATATAGAAATCTAAAACATTAATAACTTTCACTTACATTTCCATAATATAGAAACAAAATATTAATAAGCTGCAACAAAAAGCAAATACAATCAAAAAACTTTCTTCTTTTGAGTCACAGGCATCATATGACCAGGACATGAGCACGAGATTCACCCGCTACAGTCGAGTGCGTGTGTGTGCGTGTGCGTGTGTGTGTAAATATCTAGTGTTGACATCTTGTCATGTTGAGGGGTGAGAGAGCAAACAGTTGTCAGTGCAAAAAGTTTGTGCGCGAACGTCAATCCGTACTGTACTTTCGTAGCAGGCCGTGTGCCAGTCACTAACTAGTGTGCGTCTGGGAAGCTACATCTGCTGAACGCGCAGGATTCCCGCCTGTCTAAATCACAGACTCAAGGCAGCTGAGGTTATTCTCATGTCTACTCCGGGCTATTATACTACATCTGCTTTATATTTGGTGTTGGCCATAGCTGACCACTACGTCTGTTATTTACAGTACCGATAAATAACACTTTTCTCTCACCGGATTTCTCGATGATAAATACATACATATACAGTATATATATATCTCACACACAGGACACGTCACGTCAAGATACACACCATCAACACCTCACAGGATAGCACTGGTTTCCATCCATAGTATATAACAAACTGGACAAAAAGAAGAGTATAGTTTGTTCTCACAAGTTTTGACAAAGATCTGTTGCAACACAGCAGTCACGTGACGTGATATGAACCTGTTGCGGTTTTTTCATACACATAGCGCCACAACCTGACAACACAACACAACATTCAGAGCGGATGAATAATCAGCTCCGCAGCTGACAAGTTAATAATGACTTGCACCATAATGCGGAGCAATTAAGTAGCATCACGTGGGGACAATTTGCCGTTGCTCAGGCGGTCTTGTTTTTCTTCTTTTCTTAATATTGTTGATTGATTGCAGTCTTTAAAGTCTGGCATTCGTTTACAATATATAGAATTTCAACATCGCATCCAACCCTTAAACACGTCCCAGAAGGCACTTACATCAACTTATCAAAACATGCGTTTTTGTTTCACAATATTGAGAACATGTGGATAGATGGTATCTTTCATCTCCAAAGTCCAGGTCATATTTCACTTCAAAATTAAAATCTGCTAAATTGCGTTACGGGGGCCTGTTTTATTAAACAGGTGCTTTATTGTATACATGAAAAAAAAAAAATAATAACAATAAATCACCATAATTTACAACAAAACACAAGATCCTTCATGCGAAGTAAAGCTCTTTTGCTTCCGCAGTAAAATGTGACCCAGACATATTCTTTACGGGGTTCTGCCCAATTATTATTTCAGAAATTAAACTTAACGTAGCCTTGGGATCGTGTGAATGAGGACATGGCATCACTATGTAACCCTTAACACTAATATTCTATAATGACATTCAGAGAAGTTCAACAAAAGATTCTATTAAAACACAAATATTAAAAGTTGTGAAAACTTGATTTGGCAACATTGCTCTTTCAGCACTCTCGAGTCTCGAATGGTATTTGAAAAGTCAAACGTTCAGCACAGTCACTCACAATACATCACAGACCTCTCCGAATGCATGAATAAGCCTGACATTGACTCCAAATTCACACTAAACAGGTGAAGTTAATACCTTTGCCACTGCTAACAACACAATATTCACTGGCTCAAAAAGCTCCCCGTTTTCTCGCTCTCTCTCCACTTCTTCATTTTCGTTGTCGTTATCAGCTCGAATATTTCAAGGCCCGAGCAGCTCTCAGAAAAGTAGCTTTGCCATCCCTATTTTTCAGTGCAGTGATGCAACTTGAAGCGCTTTAGGGAGGGGGATAAAATTAACAGCCTTGCAAGTCTGCAGCGTGGGTGAACACTGTAGGCTAGAGTAACTACCGCCTTTACAGTCACTGGGTCCAGATAGTATAATCTCCAAATTACTCATGCTATATCTGCTTTGCTGGATATGGAGTTCTGTCTGGGTAGCGTCGCATCGGTGAGCGTGTTGCTCCTTTGTCATTATCGCTCTAACCTCCCTCCACCGAAGGCTCGATGCTGTGAAACCAAGGATGAATGAGTCATGGCTCAAGTAATTCAAAGCACTGCCGAAGCGTCCATACAAGCGGCACGATGTTATGCAAAGCACGCGCTCGCGACAACCCAGAGACTAATGAATCCACATCTGGGCGCACGTTGTTGCATACTCATAGTTGTCCGAAATGTCTTGTTTTGTAGTCTAAAAAAAGTCGGCTTATGCATGGGGCTTCAAAACAAACCGCTGACCGGCTCTAGAGGGACTGGGTAAAGCGAGTGGCCTAATCTCGCTGCCGAACATACGGTGAGAGCGCTTCGCCCCTTGACCTTTTTTCACAGCTGGCAGCGTTTCAACACCGCGGACTCCGCTGAACCGGGCAGCATATGCCGCTTGGCTTAACGCTCCCCGCTGAGGTCCGTCAAGAGCTCCGCCGTCTGCATAATCCCACACTCAAAGGCACGTCAGTTGCGTTTCTCTCAAGGCCCAGCTTCTGCCGCCAATCTACGATGTGCATTAATCTACTTAATCTGTTTTAGCGAAGTTAAAAGACAGCTCGGTATAGACTCCAAGCCTATTTCCTCCTGGAAGGATTCGTGCTGAAGCTAGTCGTGCTCCTGTCTGCAGTTTTTTAGATGGTTGAGCTCTATGGTTTTGATATAACTGGATTAATCAGGGGTTGGAAAAAACATGCATCAGCCAAAAACGCACGCGGCTAATGCACGACACTCTTCTGAATTAAACATGGCCCGGAACAAACCGTTCTGCAGAGGTTGACAGGAGAGTAAAAAACAAAAACACTATTACGCCTCTGCCTAGAACCCCTCGAGTCATTCAGAAAATTCCTTTAGCGTAACAAGACATCCGATTAATAAACGAGAGCTAAAAAATAGTGGGGAAAAGTTAAAAGCGTTCACAGCTGGAGTTGATCGGCGCCACAGATGAATGACCCAGATGCTAGAGCGAGCGCTGCTTTGCCTGCTTTCGGTTTCACTAACAAAACATCCAGCTGTTCTCCAAGACGACATTCCCGGGATTTGATAAAAGAAGCCTGCCGTATGCAACCTGGAGAGAGCAGCCTTAGCTTCTAGGTCACAGCTTGCTGAGCCACTCATTGACAATCCTGTATGCTTAATCACAAGGCTTTCTTTTCACTTCAAAGAGCCTACTTGAGTACTGTGCATCAACCACCAAAGATGGATTTGGGCTAGAATGGGCATTAACGAGAAGTTACAGTTTCACAACAACCAAATAACTTACTTTTTTGTCAGTATTATAAGTACGCATGTATGTGAGATGAGTAGCATTAGTTTGTGTTTTCGGTTTGATAAAGTGTTTTCGTATACAGATGTGACATTAACCGTTCTGCTTCCGCTCCTCAGATGGCAAGTTTCCGTCTTGTTGTTTTAAAAGGTCAAGTAAATATCAGTCAGGTGTATCATCTGCTTCTTCTAGACATAAATAGCAGTCCGGGAGATGATGGACCCGTCTCGCTGGGACTCCATGTCGTCGTCCAGGTAAGGTACACACTCGTCTTCGTGCCGGTGGATTTGGTAGCTGGGCGGCAGTCCGCTGAAACGGTCGTACCTTTCGTCCTCTTCTTCATCCTCCAGGCTGTCGTTGAGAGCGTCGAACTTCCTGCGCTCGGCCTCGTTCATATCGCCGCTAAGCAGGATGTCATGGGCGGTTGGAGTGTTTCCGGTCATGCGCGGGAACTCGTTGCATTTCTCTGTCAGTGAGCCTGGGTCGCTCTCACGGTACGTATAAATCGGCCCATTGTTGTTGGCTCCCGCGCCGTTCTTACTAGCCTTCTTGCCTCCAAAAAGACGTGTTTTGTTGCCATAAGCGCCCTGCTCGCCATCGCCCGAATATCCGTGCTGATGGCGACGACTTCGCATAACTAAGACGGCGACCAACGCACTGACCAAAATGAGCGCCAAGAAGCTTCCCAGAATGGCTCCGGCCACCACGCCAGCGCTGGACGGGTCTTCCGTCGACTCTGCAGAGGAGGGGAGGGGCACAAATGAGGAAGTTTCTGCTTGGTGGTGGTAGCTATTCTTCACCATAGGTGGTGGTGGTGTACGATTTGGTTCAGTTTAGACTTAGTAATGGTTTTTGGCTGCCCCCAGTTCCCAGCTACAAGTCCTATGGTGTGAGCCAAGTTTGCCGGATCCGCTCTCGGGTCTCGGTTCGAGAAAACAACACAAACGTCCGTTCCTTCTACGCTCGGGAGCTGACCAGGTCTATTACACTACACAAGTGAAGAGTTAAAAAGAGAAACACACAGATGGAGAAGGGATGTAAAGATTATGTCACAGTATGGTCATGCAAAGAGGAAGAAACGTAAGTTAGCTAGGAGCTAATTGGTCAGCTTGCGCACTCCCACCAAATTCCCGGGAACGTGTCCAAGTCACAAATACTAAAGGAACACCTGCTTCAGGAAGGATTAGCCCCATTTCATGCTGCACAGAGCCTGCATGGAATGCGCTGCTGAGACAGCATGCACAGGAAGTGATGCATATATTCAAATATATATACACAGTAGTGGTAAAGTCAAGAAAAGTAATTATATCTACAGTCTGATTTAATCAAAAGTTTTCTGACCGAGCCTGTATGGGCAACTTAAAGCACAGTAAAAGCGCTTTGCAAGTCCACTGCATTGATTTTAGTTACATTACTGTATTACGCAGGTCAATATATTATAAAACGCGGGTCCTACAGCTAACCTTATAAATATGCAAAGTGACAGAATTATGGAAAAAGTGCACGAGTTAGAGGTTTTGTAAGAAGTTAAATGGCTCAAAAATACATCCAGCTCACTGATTTAAATAACAGTTAGATTTTTACATTTTCTGAGAAAAACCTGAGTGGTGCTTGTCAGTGTAAAACAGTGCAAAACCTAGGTGCCAAGGTATCGTTAAGTGGTCTTTTAAATTGCTTTGAAATACAATAGCAGACACTTTACTCAAGACGTGCAATTGGAGAAATCACATCAGGACTGTACAGTAGCTGGAACTGTGCAAAAGAGAATGTTTCTTTTAATGTTTCACTCAAAAAACTTGCAAACTCAGGAGTGTGGGACTTGTTTGAATTGTAATAGAAAGTAATATATGCAATATTTATTGATAATGTCGCATGGTTACAAATTTTGCTACGCCCTTGATTTAGAACTTACTGTCATTTTTAAATAACTCTGCAACACTTTCTGTATGTTTGTTCTATTTAAAAGCGATTCAATGAATCATTTGTTTCACCAAATTGTTCAAAACACCTTACTTCAGAAACCAAATAAGCGACTGCCTATACAAGAGAGTCATTGAATCAATTACTCATGTGTTTTAATTAAAAATGCAAATGTGTGATGCAAGCAGCGCGTTTTAAACTGTGTTTGTATTATTAATAATATTAACCTCTGTTTTTATTGTTGTAAAAAAACCGTATAATCACGAGCGTTAGAAAAACAGTGACCCTAACCTTAGAAAACACTGCTACTGGAATAAGCTGAAGCTTTGTAGGGTGTTTAATTCAAAAGGCCAAATAACATGCACACTCCTCTAAACTTATGCCTCGCTCACGGTCAAGCAATCACCAATTCCACCTCCTGCAATTTCCCCTGTTACCATGACAATTTGAGTCATTATGGATTCAAGCTACTAGAAACAAGTCAAGAGGCTTTTTCCAAAAAAAAAAACACTAAAATTTTCTCTACTCTGCTCGTTTTCAAGCTACCGGCTCCAAAACTACTGAGAAATCTTTTATACAAGACAAAAAGAAGAGTAGGCTACTGATGAAAATATATGTGCGAACATGTACAAGTACATTAAATTTCTTCCCACACAATTTGGATACGACTTAATATTCCTGCAATATAACGAGCATACGATCGCTCCCTCTCCCACACACTTTTTTTCTAGTTCGTTTGCTCCTCCGCTCGTTTGTTTTATCCCAGTCCCGGGAGATACAGAGGTGCTAAAAGAGCTCTTTCTTAGGATACCCTATTCCATTTCTCCGTGCCTCTCAGTCCACTGTCATTAAAGTCTCTTCAAGCCCCGCTGCAGCTGAAAACGGGCTCACATGTGGGACTGAGACGCACACACACACACACACACACGACTACATCCCCAATCTCTCTTAACCTCACTCTCCTGGTGCTATCTCTGCCAGATGCCACAGCTCAGGATCCATTATTCATCGGCCTGGCAGACAGTATCTGTGAACCCCACGGTCGACATCTAGCTCTGACACTGAGAGACAAAAGACAAAGGTGGGTCTGGGAGAGATACGGTGCTGCTTCACCGTGACTCAGAGCGCAACCGAACAACTAGCTTGTGTTGCATTTTGACCGTTCTTGTCGTCAAGTAAAAAAAAAAGGAATTAGGTCACTTAAGATATTTTCAATTTTAATGATCCTGAATCTTTAATCGGCCATAGGTGTGAGGGCTTAACCTTTTTTGAAATTTTGAAATATTGTTACCGAAACATTGGCACTTGGCCAGCAGCGAAGTCTGCCGCTATCGATCCACTCCGGGGCTAATAAAACATTACGCTGCCGAATTTACTACCACAACTCTTTATGAGTGTTATTGAAAAACGTTGAGTTCCTACAACCCGCATTGAGAGTAAACCTTAGAGAGTTGTGAAAGCTGTTAAAGGTCATTATTGTCTAAGAATGTTGATGGGCTAGCGGACAAAGCACCTCTTCAGCCCTCGTGACCTTTAACGTGTCCGCTACGCTCCTCAAGTGCCATAACTACAGCGCATTATTATTCTGCCGCACTCTGCTAATGG
This sequence comes from Puntigrus tetrazona, assembly GCF_018831695.1. NCBI lineage: Eukaryota > Metazoa > Chordata > Actinopteri > Cypriniformes > Cyprinidae > Puntigrus > Puntigrus tetrazona. Next base: position 27,536,520 of record NC_056702.1, on the reverse strand, counting down.
CATGCTACAAAACCGTTCAACATTAAAGTCCACGTTTTAATTTTCCTGCATACATGCATAGCTGGAATCGGTTGCTTGGTAGAGCGCATACCTAAGATAATAATGTGAGTAATTACAACTTCTTGGAGAATTTATGAAAACACAAAGCCTATATAGAGCGTATCAGTGCCCACCCACTTTTTCAGTGCCAAGTTTTTTTTCCATTCTTTATCCCCCTTTGGATTTTTTGGGGAAAAGAGGCTCATAACAGTTATAAGGCATAAACCAAAGGGTTAATAAGACACAAGACTGTGTACTTAACAGCTTTAATGAGGGAAAGAACTACAATCCAATTCAAATCAATGGAGATCTATTGACTTAAAGATGTTGATTAACATTAAATACAGATATATAACTAAAAAAACGATTTTCTTTCCGAATAATATCTATATGTTCAGACATAGCTATATAATCAGATTTATTCCATATATAAAAGTGAATGATTAACAAATTATGTGCATTTTATATATATATATATATACACACACACACATACATAACACACACACACAAATTAAATTTTTATATAGAACAAAAATGTACAGTTTTAAAGATAAACTGAACAAGTATTTCCAATTTGGCCTTTCATATAAATTCATGCATTATATATAAATGTACTTTTTACTTTCAGACCATAACTTTACTTGCATTGGTCCTCTATACATCACGTCATCAATTTCCTGGTAGAGTTGATAAATTCTAGCTATTTTCAACTCAACAAAATGGCACCTTTCCCCAAAGCACAAGAAGGCACTAACTATAATTACGACATTCAGGGTTGTAATTTATGCCATTATTTATGTTCTTCCCAAGCTATAGGTTGTAGATAGAGACCACTCAGCACTCTGATTGCTAGCCGAGCTCCACATCACGCCGTCACAATGCTGCCTGCTTTTCTCTCATCTACAAATGGCTCCTATTTAGAAAATAACACAACTACTACCCCAGGTAGAACTACAACTGCAATGGAAGCAATCAATCACACAACAACAGTGTACCCAAAGTGATCCGCGCATGAACGGTGTGAGTGCGATCATTATATTCTAATTCATTTCGGCTAAAATACACAGGTTCGTTGGCAGTGCAGCAGGAGAGGGATGATGGATAGAGCGAACGCAGACGGATCGCATTTCCTCCGACTGTAAAGGATAGGCTCAAATCTCAGCCGTGGCCTGCGGTGGCCCCTCCCTTCCTCAGTCGCACACATCCTGTATTGATTTATTGGAGAGCTCAGGGCGCATACGTCCAGCTTACACCAACCTCTCCCGCTGTCCTCCTAAAGCCCGGGCTAACTGACAGGTGACTCTGTGACCACTAATGGTGCTGCCAAAAGTGATGTAGGAAAGCGTCTAAAAAGCTGACTGACCAAAGAGTGCATTTCCACCAAGGTAATTACTTGAAAAACACAAAAAGACCCAGGGTTTTGAGATGCAAAATGGAGTGTGTACATGACTGGGTCATGCCTGTTAGAAAGTGCTACATTCAACAGATTTCGCTCTATATAATTGGGCTTGAACAGATCCTAATAACCCTATTGCCAGAGACGCTCATCTCCGTACTGGAAAACACACACTCACACACACGTTTGTTGACTGCTTAAAGAGAGGGGCGTTAAGAGCTGCTCTGGAGGAGGATGGTATTTCTGACATGCACGTTTCTCAAATTCGATCTGTGGCAGGCAATAATCCCAGGGTGCCTATCTTGATTTCTTTTGTCCTGCTGAAGTCACCGTGTGCACTGTACATCAAAGACCCGGCGTAAGCATGGCTGAGTGGATTACAACATCACGATAAAAAGAAAAAACCTCACAACCTTGCCAGGTCTTGGGTCGTGAACATGAGATTTCTAAAAATGTCATCATGTGCAAAAAGAGCCGGGTTATAAATCGAACACTGGCATTTCACACAACATCCATATGCTACATTATATACTACAGTATATATACATACATACATATGTATACACACATACATATAGACACACAGGCATTATTTTTTCATTTATTCGCATGACGTCAGTGAATCAGATCAAGCCTCTGATTTAATGTTTTGTCTGTATCATCACGCAGAAAAGTTTATAGTCTCTGTACCACAAATTTTTCATTTATTAAAATGTTTTACTAAGAATATACAGTGCTTAAGGAAAACATCGCTGTTTGTTTTTATACTGGTACATAGCGTTTATATTCTAATAAATGAAAATGTTGCATATTGTTCATCCACAACATAGGCCTACTTTTCCCATGTCACAGTTTAATATATAGAGACAACTATAAATAAGGTGCGTGTGCTTAGCTGAAAATCATTCTATTTTATTCTTGTGTTGTGGTCTTGATTATTAAAATGCTCTCTCATGACATTTTAAAAACTAGCAAACCATTTTTATTCAGCATTGACTTTCATTATATACCATTATTATAACCAACAGTTCGGTTACCAACATATTCAAATCATCTTCTTTTGTGTTCAGAAGAAAGAAATTCATATAGGTTTGGACCAACCTGAGGGTGAAAATTTTTTTAACTGTCCCTTTAACTAGAATTCTTATATTATTGCATAATTTGTTTTAATCCATCTGGCTCTATGATAGAAAATGATAGCTCCTCTGTTTGAGGGAGAAAAAAACAGCCTTTTAAATAAAGATATATTGAATATGATGAGAAGACTGGAACACAGAGATCCATTTATAGTCTAGCCCTTTATGCAGAGCGCAAGTTTATTAGAGAGAAGTTTCAGGTAATGACGAATAATGACAGATAACAGGATTGTGGAAGCAGTAGAAATCGCTCGGCTAAGCCAGGCTAACCACAGCTAAGCTGTAAAAGGATCCTGTAATGATTTTTCAACAGTTCATTGCATCCGCCATCACATCAGTGTCAACATCCGTGAGAAATTCGTGAAAAATGTGCCATTGTCCCATTTCAGACAGCCTGCTCCTCATAATCCACTCAGAACGAAGACTACTTTCACAAAGAAAATCGAGGGGAGTAATGAGAGCCTGAAAACTAAATGTTTATGAAAAAATAAATAAATAAATGCAGCCGGCTCCATCTGGCTAAGCACGGCATGTATTCTGTTTCTGAACATTAAAGCATCGGTATATATGCGGCCTGGCAGTTTCTAAACTCTGACATGTGTACAAAATTGCTGTGAGAGAATGATGAAGGAGCGGCTCAGTAAAAATGCTGCTTTTAAGTAAGCCTCCATTGATTCAGGCACAGAGATGCATCGGCTGATATCTTTAAAGCGCTCCGAGCTGCCCGCTTCTAGGGTAGATTGCACAAGCGAAGCATCAGACACTACGCCAAACAGCTTTGATATTCAATTTAGCGTTGTTCGACAAGAAACGAGGATTTTATTAATGCAAAACATTTTCGTTAAAAGTACACGTAATTAAATATTTCAGCGTTCCAAATGACTAATAAATGTTCACTCAAAAGGTTCCACGTGAATCATTCGCTCGTTGCTTATTTAAGGAAAGCCCGGTAAATCATTAAATCGGTAGAATCCGGCCGGGTCAACGAGGCAGCCGAAAGCAAGACCCCATGAAAGCCTGATTTCTATTCCTCAATTGATCAAAGAGAAGAAAAAGGCAAGCTGGCGAGCCCTCGTGTTTCCACGGTGCGCTCTGAGGTTTCGGAGCATCTGTAATGAGTCCTAATGATGGACGGGGTGGGCTAAGAGCCAGGTAATCTTGGCAGCCCACTTTTCTGACATTTCCCTGAATGTTAGCAGGGCGATATCTCCTCGCCCTCTTGTAGCCTCCGTCTTTGTCTTGATTTTCTCTTGCTAAGCCGTGGGTGATAAGCTTCAACCAGGTGTCAGTCGACTGAGGTCTTTCTCTCGCCTTATCTCACATGCAGAGTTTCAGACATTGTTTTCACACCGCTAGGCTTAAGGCGCTATAGGTAAGAGCCCTGTAACTGCTCGATATGATAGGAAAAGTCTAAGAGGGAATACATATTATTTCAAGATAAAGTGTGTCATTTGTTTGATATATATATGCAAAGTCAAATAGAAGAAAGATTCAAATGTCAAATTCAAGCGTATTCATAAAGCGTTTTTCACAAGCAAACACCGTTTCAAAGCGGCTTTACAGAATATTGCGATGTTAATGTTTATATTATCTTAATTCCGTCATGTCTTTGTCTCTTTAGCAGATCGAGAGCTGGGTGATAATAGAATTGTGTGTGAATAGAAGTGTGTGACTATGCAAGCTGACATATGCTATATACACTGTGAAAAGGATTTTTTAAAGTTATAAATATAAATAAAGATTACTGGAGTTTAAGAAAACTATTTCCTTATTTCCACTATAAGCAGAAATGTGTACTTTAAATGTCACTTATTTCTATTTTTCTAAACTAATTGTGAAATTTACTAGCAACGTCTAAGAGGAAACGGTTTAGTGTAATGCGTATTGCCTTTTTATGAGTATGCTGTATGCGAGTAAATATATTATAGAAAGTTGGATATATTAGTATATCGATTTCCCTAAAAAGTGGCACTTATGGGAAATTTTTATAATTACACTCTTCATCTTTAAGAATAGACAGTTAAACGTTAAAATCCAGTTCAGTTGAGCCTTAATTTGAAAATCTGGTAGTTACAGACCCAAATCTGATGATCCAAATGGGCAAAATCATGAATGGATGCAGTGAAGTGCTGCAGTCTACAATCAGCTCTGAATGAGCTAATCTTTGGATTCAGAAATTCATTTCACGCTTTCGCTCAATGTCCTTTATGAAAAGACCAGCCATAACTTCCTTTTTCTGCTAGTTTGGTGCTGGTCTTCATGATGAACCAGCGTAGGCATGCCGCAGGGATGATCTGATATTAATATTTAATATCTTGATTCATGAATATTGATTTTATAACGTGATGTACAACTACAATCAGACACTAGCAAACAAGCACTAGCCATTGGATACTGCCAACTTAAGTCTTCTGTTTTGTTTTTTTTGTTTTATTACGTCTGCTGAAACAGGTTGTCTTCGCACTGCGACTAAGAAATTCTCAAAATATAATCACATTGTAAAAAACATTGGTGAGAGAGATTGGTAGAAAAAAAAAAAAAAAAGATTTGCCAAACAAACAGCATGGTCTTTCTTGTTGACAAATGAAGCCTTACTGACCAATGAACATTCAAAACACGCTGGTCTTTTCAGCAGGGACGTGCCTTGTGTTCTGTTTTAAGTTGTGCATGCGCTCACATGTGTGCATGCAAATGTGTGCCTGTGTTTTCTCCAAAAACTGCAGCCACTACCAACCCCAATAAACGGCACCAAACATCGGCCAAGAATTTAAGCAGCTAAATGGCCTCTCAATCCCCCCAATAGAGTCTACAATGAAAGCCTTCAGTTTTCTGCATTAGCTGTCTTAAAATGGCTAGGGAAGGGGAAAGAAATGAGGAAACACTCCTTCTTGGCAAGCTGCATGATTAGTCTGTTAGCTGGCACAAGCGGAGGTCTCCCCCCTTCAAGGCGAGAGGAAAGCGGGGAAAAGAAAAAGAGTGCTTTCTGCTTCCAGAGTATTCTGTCTGGGGATGTTCTTTTTAAAAACAGCCCTCCTTCCTACCGTCTTTTCTCGCTTTTTTTTAATGCAAACACATACAATTTCTTTCTAGCTGGGCCAGTGGACCCACTGGGAACCAGTACAATCCAGCATCCTTCACGTGAACAGTTTTGGGAGCTGGGGGTTTTTAAATTCTTCTTGCGTCAGCACAAGTCTCGCATGCAATCCGCCAAGCTTTGTCACTGTGTGGCATTCGTGTCTGCATTCGTATTAGGCCCTGTTTACACCTGACTTAATGACTTAATTGAAATACACACGGCGCAGCACAATACCAGCATAAATAGCAGATGGGTAAACTAAAAATTGCAGCTGGATAGTGAATAAAACCCAGGTTATTAAGTTTATGACGTTTGCTGGTTTTAGCTGGTCTGCCAACTGGCTTGACTGAAGAGTTTGGGTGGTTTTAGATAATTGGGAGGATGGAAGATAAGCTAGACCAGTTTCAACCAGCTAAGGTTTAGCTATCCCCCCACTCTGACCAACTGAATAAAAAAGAAAAAACTCTCCAAAACCATAAAAACGGACCAAAAACCAGCTTAAACCAGTCTAAGTAGCTTGGCCAAATTGGTTGTTATGATTACCGTTACATCCAAGTACTTGTGGGAAAGCAGCTTAAACCAGGCCTGGCAGTTTGGACAAATTAAGTTTTTCCAGTAAAGGTTTCAAGATGTCACATTCAAGTTGTCAAGTATTTGAAGAAACAGAGGAGGTCTGCAAACCGGTTTGGCTTGTCAGTTTGATGGTCTAAGAAGGGTTTTGGACACTTTTCAGCTAGACCAACCAGCAAAACCACAGCTTGACCATTTTGGGTAAACCATTTGGGTGGTTCTTTCCTTTTCTCCTCTTCTCTGGACCCACTGCTCTGCACATTTCGCATGTCTCCCTTATCTGACACGCTCATTTCAGTTCATGGAGCCCTTTCCTAATGAGCTGATGATCTGCATCAGCTGTGTAAATTTGGGAGACACAAATGTGCAGAGCTGTGGGTCCCCAGGAACAGGTTTTAAAACCACTGATCTAGACCAATTTAAACCAGTCGATATTTAGCTAGTCCCCAAGCATCATATGCTACTGTTTAGCTGTTTAGTCTAACGGACGTCCAACCCTGACCGGCTGTCCCAAACCCCTCTAAAACCCCTCTTGACCGCTTTGGGAGACCATCTAGACTAATTTAAATCAGCCAAGGATTTGCTACTTGCTGGTTAAATTGGTCAATTTTGCAGGGGGTTTTGATACTTTTCAGACTTTCAGGGTGGGAGGTGATTTGGATCGACCGGATAAACACCAGCTTGCAATGTTGGCTAGGCCGTCTTAAATCAGCCCCTACTTTAGGTTGGTTTAAGCAGCTTGTTTTTCAGCAGGGTCTGCATGATTGATCATCGCTGTCTCAAGTACTAAATTACTTTGTGTATTAAAGAAAAGTATCAAAGATTACACATACTGATGAGTAATTCTCTGCCACAGGCACATTTCACTCAAATTCGATCATATGAAATTCAATCTCACACACACACACACCAAAACAGCTCGCCTACCCTGATGAAAAGAGCTGCTAGACCAGTACTAACCAGCAGACACCAACCAGCATGGAAATTGCTGGCCTTTTAAGCTGGGCTGCGCGAAACAAGATCATTGACAATGCAGCGACAATCCACTGTGATGCACGTCAGCGGTAAGAATGCATCGAGAAGTGATTGTACGTGAATGTTTCTTTAAGCACCAGGCATGATAAAACTCTCCCCTATAATACTGATGTGAAAAGAGAGGGAAAAAAAACACATTAGAACAACATCCCACACTTTCTTGCTACAGAGCGCCTACAAAGAGCCTTTGTTCTCCCACAAGACAATTGAAATTTCCAAAAGGATTCCCACGGATTCTAAATGCAGCTCTTGCGCTTGCCTTGGCATGAGAAAGTGCCAAAAGCACAGTGGCTCGCGGGCCTACACGTGTCCATTTAGCCAAACAGCCGCTCCGTAGCTGATCAACAATGGGTAACGTTTCAAGAAACGTACCATCGAGATGGTCTTGTGCATCGACAATTAAAAAAAAAAAGTTAAGAGTGCATTTCGGCACAACAAAGCTGTAGGAAAAGAAACCCATGCACAGGAACAGAGAGGAAAAGGACAATAGCGATACGTTTTTTTCTGTTAAGAGAGGTTAAAGACACAACAGAACTGTGCTGTTAGGTATGGTGAAGAGGGAAAAGAAAACAACAAGTGAAAGGAAGAAATTAAAAGCAACCCGGCAAACTGGCTCACACCAAGTGACTCCACATAGAACAAAGACTTCTGGAGAAAATCTCACAAAATTGGGTTAGGCAGGCCAACTAGAAACCCAACCACCAAGTAAGAGTCTGGCTTCTGAAGCCCACCCACATTAGAGAAGCGTACATGTGTCTGTGGTAGTAAGGAGAAACCCTTCCCTTGTTGTGTGTGTTTTTCTAAGTGCGAGGGAGGTGCCGTGAAACACCGCGTCCTAACCAGGCACGAAGGCTTCAGCTCACTTGAGCATGCCTGGTTTGGGCGCTGTACTTGAGATGAGAAGTGTATTGACTGTTTGCTTCAAGAGTGCACGTGTCATTCCTGCGTGGCGCTACTCACCGATGACCGTGGCGGCCAGCTCTTTCTTGCCAGAGCCCAGACTGTTCTTCACCTCGCATACGAAAGTGGTGTTCACCGCTTCGTCCACCTTCCTCACCAGCAGCCGGTTCTGATCCACTCGCACCGAAGGCGGTAACTGACCCGACGAGCTGAAGAACCATTGACAGAGAAAAGAGCATTTGTACCTAGTCTTTGAAACCAGGCTGGCTTAACCGTTGTCTAGTTTTATGTATGGCAGTCAGGTTTTAACCCTTTCCCCGCCACTGACAATATTCCAGCGTTTTCCCAGTAGTAGGCACTATATATACACAAACATTAAGTATAGATGCATACATAAATATGTAATAAACATCGGGATCAATTCATAAAACAAGTTTACCAAATATGTAATGTAGTTTTTGTTTATATATAAAGGTGTGTGTGTGCTGAGTATATTTACTATTTATATGTAAATGCACACACATTTATGTACATATATAAAAATATATATAATGGTATGTTTGTATATTAAATATTTATATATATTATAAATTATATGAATATAAATATAAAATGTTAGTATTTTCAAAATATATATATGGATGCAATTAAAGTGGTTATCAAACATTAAACAGAATATAAATCTAAACCGGAAGACATCTCGACCCAGGAAGTGCAAGCCTTAGAAGTGTTAATGTTTGCAATATACTCCATCTATGCTTTGATCATCAATCCAGACATGATTTTCTGTTGCTTTTTTACATTAAACTTACCCAAATTCAATTGTTTATAAAAAATGAATGCTGGAATAAAGCTTTTTTTTTTTAAAGCAGAGGCTCTGTTCTGTCTTTGACATATTGCATGTTCAGATATTCACACAACAAAATATTCTGTCTGCTATGAAAATTTTGTGAAAATTCTAGTAGTAACAAGAAACTGGTAGTGAAAGATTTAATATTATTAAATCGCTTTCCATTGACATTAGAGTTACACACAAGGCTTTGTTAAAGTATTAATCCTAGTCTTTTTATGCATTTCCTATTTACTTTTACATATAAGAACTTTAAGTAGATTATTTTATTTTCTGATTGCTTTCAGCTTGTGAACCCCAATCGACAGCTGAAAAGGAAACCAAGGTCTGCAGACACAGATTGAGGTCAAACTGATGTAAAGTTCTTATGTATATAAATGTATTTCATTTCACAATAAAACTCTGACACGGTAAACTGAATTAAATGCAAATAAATCACTAAATGCATCGCTATTTATTTATATTTATAATTACAAAAATGCATTTTACAAAAAAATGCAACCATATTTCTCTAAATGTATTGTTATGCATGTTTGGAGACATTAGATTGCGTTATACAATGAGTGGAAAATAATGACTGCTTGTGTTTTTTGTGTGTGTGTGCCGTTTTTTACGCCACTTTAATGTATACCATTATAATTAGGCCTACTCCATTTAAAGAAGTGCCCGTTAAATCCGTAAGTGTTGCATATTTGTCAACCAACTTCAATCCCTGCAATCAAACTGCTACATCCAAGTGTCTTTCTCCCAATAAGTCTTGCTAATAAATGTTGTCTCTCGATGTGTATCGATTTATGTTCTTCTTTGTTTTGGTGAGAAAATGAAGTTGAACCAGTGAAGCGTTAATAGGCTGCTGTTGCTTTATACCACAGGCAGAGATGCTTCCTCAATTCACAGCCAATTAGCCTGTGGCTGTTAGCAGCGAAACTGCCATATTTGACTTTGTTTCAGTCATATCGGAGATGGAACAACAGCACATAAATATAAATATGAAATATGGATTCTCTTCAGACTAAATTAATAGCAATGCTATCGAAAACAGAATGAAGAAAGCTTATATTGTTTCCTACGCTTTTTGATAAAACTACTCGTGATTTTTGTTTTACAGAAGGAAATATTTAGCATATTTAGGCAAGCTATTTTATATATGAAGAGCTTTCCAATTAATTCCAATTAATCTCAAATTGTTGGATTATTTTGAGGTTAGAAATAGCTTTATAAAGGAGCCAACTCACAATAAACACAATAAAACAATAAAAACATGTTGGCATAATCATAGACAATGATTGTAATGATCATATCAATGTTTTACTGAAAAAAATCTGTTTTTGCAAATAAATCTTACGATAGATTAAAATTAATGCCATTCTTTTAAAACGTTCTATTCTTTAAAGAGCATATTTAAAAAAATGTTTCCACAAAAATATTAAGCAGCACAACTGTTTTTAACTGATGATTATAAAATATGTTTGTTTGTTTTTTAATTAGCATATTAGACTAATAGACTTGACTGGAGTAACGGTGCAAAAAATTCTGCTTTGCATCAGAGAAATAAATTGCTTTCTAAAATATATTGAAATAGAGGACAGCTATTTTTAAATTGCAATATTATTATTTCAATGTTTATTTTGAATCAAATTAATGAATCCTTGGTGAGACTTCTTAGCAGTAGAGTACAATTGGGAGAAAAAAAAAATAGTTTGCTCTAGTCCTTCGCTCGTTGTTAATAAGTGATATTATAGCACTGCATGATGAAGAGATCATTTGAATGTATTTCACTGCATCGTGAACGGCTTCAACAGCATTCGGGCTCTCACTCAAACCTGACACCGTCAGTCAAGAGATAGACGTGTCTCAAGCAGACAAAATAAGGGTTTGGATGGAGTAAGGGGAAGATTTGATAATAGAGGAACTCACGCCGTCCAGGTAACAACAGTGGGTGGAGGATTGGCGTCAGCTTGGCAGGTCAAAACGGCATCGGTCCGACCCATATACCAGTTATTGTCATAGCCTTCTATTGTCACAGTGGGTGGATCTAGAAAAGAGAGAGAGAGAGAGAGACATCCATCTGTAAATCCTGCACTGAAAGCGCAGTTCAAAGGCTGGTTTTCTGTGTTCAGGGGTGGGAAGAGAAGATACAAGTTTGCTGAAGGTGGCACTGCCCTATAGACTCTCAAAGTGCTTTGACACGCTGGAGAAATGCAAGAGAATGAAAGTGCAAGAGGTGAGGATGTTCCAACAGCGACGTTTATAAAAGGAAACGGTGAAGTTGCAAATCTCTGACATCCTCAAACATTCCAGCTCAGCTATGCAAACACAGACACCTCAAACACTCTGTAAATAGCTTTCATGAAAAAAAAAAAAAAAAAAAAAAAGCGAACAATGTGTTGAGGCTGACATGTGATGTGAGGCAGAGGCGAAGATGCTTAAATGCATTTTTTGATGAAACGTGGGGTGGGTGAGGGAGGAAAGGTGTTCTGAGCGAACGATACGGGAGGGATTATGAGTTCACGTGTGTGCCACCGACAACGCACTTCTTTAAAGGATTAGTTCGACCAGAAATGAAAGTTCTGTCCTGGTTTACTCGCGTTCCGAAATCGTATGACGTTCGTTGTTGCGTGAAACACTACAAGAGAAGTTTTGAATAATCTGCCGGTCGGCTTTTCTTTTCAATTACGGTACAATGAGCGGGAACTAAAGCTTTCGAGCTACAAAATAGGACACAAAAGTGCCATAAAAAGCCTCGGGAAATCGTAAGGTGGCTTTGTGAGTAACGGAGAAAAAAAAAAAAATTGGAGTCGATTATTGATTGATAATCTTCCCCTCCAGTGAACTACTAGCCGGCAGAGAGATCATTGAGCGAGTGAAAGCCAATCACAAATGAATCATTCAGAGCAGGGTTGTGCTGCCAAAAGCACTGCAAGCCTAAGCAGGCTGCTTTTACTTTAACTGAAATAAAATAGAAAGATAACACTTTAGAATAGATAATACTAGTCAGCTATTAAACATGACTTTTCCCTCAATAAATTCGTAATTTGCTGCTTATTAATAGTTAGTAAGGTAGGTGTTATGTTTGAGTATTGGGTAAGATTAGGGATGTAGAATAAGGTCGTGCAGAATAAGGCATTAATGTGCGCACGTTTATTACTGATAAATGGCTAATATTCCAGTCAAATGCACGCTAATAAGCAACTAATAGGTGCAACCTTAAAAAAAGAGCTTTACCAAAAGAACAAAACATTAAAAAAGAAAAACTCATTTATTTTATTAACTTGTACTATTAAAATCGGTTAAACCTGACATGATACAATAAACAAAAAATAATAATATAAGCAACATTTAATCATTTATTTTTTTTATGACTTATTTTTTGAAGACTGATCAAAAATAAAAACAAAAAAAGCTATTAGTAATACTTTACATTTTTGTTAACATTATTTATGAGCAACATAGTCATTACATATATTACTATTTTGTTAATGTCAAAAAGCCATACACTGTTAGTTCATGTTAGTTCACAGTGCATTCATGTTAACAAGCACAACTTATGATTTTAATAATGCATTAGTAAACGCTGAAATTAAATGACTAAAATGAATAATAGAAGTATTGTTTACTCGTTGATCATGTTAACTAATGTTAATGAACCTTATTGTAAAGTGTTACACAGTTATTAATAAAAAACAATTATCAAAAAAAGAAAAGATAAAACTAATTAAAAAAAGTTGCACTAAAAGGTCTCTACAGTCTACGGGCCACTGCTTTTGAAAAAGGCAGCTGTTTTCTGAGAACTGGATCAGATTCAATGAAAATATATGATTAAAAAAAAAAAAAAAAAGATGTACTAATCATTGCTACTTATTTTTATTTTGCCATATTAGAGCTTGGTAGCCCTGAAGGCCCGCATTTTATTATACTGAAAAAACCAGGGTTTTCTTTAGAAATTCTTTGAGTGCCATAGAAGCAAGCATGGACTTGAAATAAATGCAGTATATGTATGTGTATGTGTATATGTGTGTGTGTGTGTGTGTGTATCTTACACTCCACCACCAGCTTCAGCGGGAAGGGTCTGGGTTCGGTCTGCGTCCTCTGGTTCACCAAGCAGGTGATTTCTTTTCCGTTTTCAGCAGCTGTGGGGATCATCCGATACTCGCTCTTCACGGTCACCGTCCCGTCTCTCTCGGGCACCGAGGTGTGGTTATAGCGGCCGGCGATGGTTGTGATCCAGGAGATTGTTGCTTCGGGTTTCCCTTGGGCTGCTTCACACCTGGCCACGACCACCTCAGAAGAGCCAGCTTGCACCGGGATAGCAATAGCAGAGTTCCTGGGTTTGGCTGACGGAGGAAAAAAAATAAATAAATAAAGTTTATGACTTTGCTGTTCAACAGCCTTTTTTTTCCTTTTTTAAATCAATCAAGTGGCCCTTGAGCTAAAAGACGCACAGCAAAGCTGCTCAGTACTCAGACCTGTTATTGACTTCTATTAATGGAATAATATAAGTCAGCCAGTCATTATCTACAAAAAATGACAGGATGCTTCAAACATTCTGCACAGCCACTTATTACACATCTACTTACTAAATAAAAAACAAATGGACATGAAATATTGATTGATTACTGGAGAAGAAAGAGCACAGAGTGATATGAGAGACATGAAACTAGCACACTTATGTAGGAAACTAGATGCCTGGGACAATCTGGGACGGTCAATTATACAGGTCATATACAGAAATGTTATAAACCACAGAACCGAGTAGAATCGAGCTTATCAGAGAGCCATAATAATGTCTGAGAGGGGCTTTTCAATGCAGTACTGACAACTACAGACCTGCCCGGCAACAACGAGATCAAGTATTAAAGACAAATGCAACCAAATGTTTATGAATCTGTCATTGTTCATCACAGGTGGTCATTTGTTTAGAAATTTGTGACATTTAATGAAAGCAAATGATACAATTGCTGAAATGAAAATACATTTTTATGTACTTGTTGTCTCTGTTCAATAATTTTAACCAATTTTTTTTCATGAAATTAATATGGCATATACACACACACATATATATACATATATATATATATATATATATATATATATATATATATATATATATATATATATATATATATATATATATATATATATATATATATATATATATATATATATATATATATATAAATATATATATATATATATAATATATATATATATATATATATATATATATATATATATATATATATATATATATATGTGTATATGTGTATATATATATATATATGTATATATATATATGTATATATATATATATATATATATATATATATATATATATATATATATATATATATATATATATATATATATATATATATATATATATATATATATATTTATATATATATATATATATATATATATATATATATATATATATATATATGTGTATATATATATATATATATACACACACACACACACACACACACATACACAGACACACACACCCGGTAACAATTGCACAGGCACACAAACTACTAAAGAGACATGTCCAAACATAGTTAAAAGCAAGAGTTAACAATCAAGCTAAAGAGAGAGGTTAACAATGATAGAGGAGCACTGAGTTAATGCGCTTTGTGTACTCAGGGATAAACAGTGAAAGACGCTTGAACACAGCCAACATGGGCAGCACTGATTCATAGCATCACCCGGTCTCTGATGATAGCATTAGCTTAGTCATTCAAATGATGAATCAGGTTAATGGGCGACATTAGCGTTAAAGCAGACAGCAGAAACGCTACCGTGAGTACAGCTCATGTAGTTTAGCACGACTAGCGCTATCCTAAGATTTCAGTCCGAGCATCAACCATGAGGTTTGTCGCCTATTTGATCGATTTTTGTTGGCAATATAAACGTAGGAGTGATTGTAAATATTGCTTTGATTTTAATGTGCTAATTATTTGGCCATTAAGTTTCCTAAAGACTGTGCCAGTAGGCTAATTTCACGCTCTCTGCTCATGTCAAGACTCGCGAGTGTGAGAGCAGAGCTATTTTAAGAGCATCTCTGATTTTAACCTCAACTGCAAAAATAGCAATTGATTCATGATTTGATTCATTTCCTTGAATCAGTTATTTTAAAGCAATCGGCTGATTGGTTTGATTGGTTCGAGTCATCATTTGGTGTTTTACATGCCTTCATATCGTCATTTGTTATTAGAGTGAACTTCCTGGAAGCACTGTGGTGACTACGGATGTGCAATGAATCGTATTTTAATCGTGATCACGATTTCCACTTAGCATAATCGTTCGCAATATTTGCCTGCTGGTTAATTATCCTGAAAACATTTTTTATTGCATGTTGTATTGGTAACAAACCTTTATGAACTTTTGTGGTTGCGGTTGCCAAATTTGAAGAGTCTAAATCCCCCAATTATAAATCAGTTGGTCAAAGATGAGACATCCTCTTTAAAAGTACAAATTAAATTCATTTTGATTTTTTATACATAGAAATAAATGAAAGCAAAATGCCACCTTTCAATGTTTCGAATACTTTTTGTAAAAATAAGATATTAAAATTTTGGTGAAATCATGTATCATTGAGGACAACAAATATAATTCTCTAAATAAAAAACATGCATTCTAACCTGTACTTAAAATATATACACATGTACTGCATTTTATTATATTTTAAATAAATAAAATCTTTTTGCTGACAAATGGGTAAAACATATTGGTTTAAAGGATTGGCAAAGATTGGTATATTGTATATTGTTTTATGTTTTATTGTTTAAAATGTCTTAGAATTCAATGTAATGGTAGTTTTTGCTGCATTAAACGTTTATTGTTATGATGCGCGAACACAATACATTTTCTGCCCAGTGGTTGGCTTAATCCTCCCAACCTGGCAACCACACGTTTGAGCTTTCTCTACATTGCTGCAAAAGCACTGAGTTGGAATTAGTCGGAGTATATTCTGCTCAAATTATTGTTTTAAGGCTAAAAGCAAACCACGCATGCTGACGCTTTCCTGTTTAGTGCTTATGTGAAAGTGCATTAATTCTGATTGCACGTAAAAAGCAAAAAATGCAAAGCCGGTTGTATAGTTGTGCAAAACAACCACGATCAATCGTTTAGCCACTCTCGGGGCAGCCCTAATAGCGCGTCTATAAATAAACAAGCGTGTTACTTACCCAGCATGATAAGAGTGGTAGTCCCCTGCTCGTTTCCACTGGGGTAAGTGGCGTACTCGCAGATGTACCTGCCAGCATCAGCCATCCTCAGTTTGTCGATCTTAATGGAAGGGTTCTCCAGGGAGCCCTGAGTGAACGATACTCGGCCTTCAAAATCTTTATTTGGGAAGCTGGCTCCATATAGAGGGTGGAACACAGCAATGTTGTGCCTGTCACCCTCCACACGCTCAAACATCCACGAAACCTGCAAACCAGAGAAAGAGGGAATCAAACCTCACTTCTTTAATCACTGGACTAAAACACTGCACAACTACTGGGTCTGTGCTGAGCTAACACTCTAGCTCACATATGCTCAACACCTACAGGTGCTTTATGGATTGAAAATATTTAGCTTTCACGTGATACTGTGGTTGAGAACTCTCCGTGTTTAAATGCCACCCAAGTATCTTTATCAAGCAGGCAGACGGATTCTACGGAAAACTGTGATCATTCAAAACTGCTGACAACCTTGAAAGCATTGGTTTAGAAAGAATTCAAAAGTATAATCAAAATCATGTTTTGCGCCTACAGTATATGCCATCATTTCTTTGCTATTAATAATCCAGTGAGAATTTTTCAAGAGGTCTGACAACAACCAGCGCTCCACAGAGATTTGATCTCACCATCATCATCATCATCATCATCATCATCCAGACTGTCTGGAATGACATGAAGAAACAGAACAAAATGACACAGACTAAATCCAGAAAAACTGTGCCAACGTCTCCCAGAGACTTCAAGAAACCTACCTGCAAAGCTACAGTACTCTTAAAATAGTATTGTTAGGAGCTTGTGTAAAAATGCTCTAAAATGAGGATGATTTTAAAAATAATGTCATAAATAGATTTTTATTAAGCAATTAACTTGCATTAACCAAATTAAATCAAATTTTGGCATTAGCATCCTTTCTGGTAGATTTTCAGGTAGGTTTCTTGAAGCAAATATATGTCCCTGGACCATAAAGGCCAGTCATAAAGGCCCTTTTATTAAAGTAAAAGAAAAAAATCACCTGAAAGCTGAATAAACAAGCTTTCTATTGATGTATGGTTTATTAGGATTGTACAATAATGGAGATTTTAAAACCTGGACTCCGGGGCAAAAATACTACATTAATAAAGAACAAAAAAAATCAGATTTTAAGTTGTCCAAATAATGTTCTAATCTATGCATATTACAAATCCAAAATACGTTTTGGTATTTTTACGGCATAACATTTACAAAATCTCTCCATGGAACATGATCTTTACTATCATAAAGTTTTTATGCATAGATTATTTTGGCCCATGAAATGTATTGTTGGCTATTGCTACAAATACACCCCAGCGACTTAAGATTTTGTGCGTCAGGGTCACATATTGTTAAATTATTGTTAATAAGTTAAATCGTATACATTTAATTTCCATCGTTTCACAAAACATCGGTAGCAGCACAACTGTTTTGAACATTGCTAATAGTGATAAATGTTTCTAAAGCAGCAAATCTGCATATTAGAGAGATTTGTGAAGGGTCATGTGCCGCTGAAGACTGGGGTAATGATGCTGAAAATTCAGCAACACAGAATACAGTCATTTTAAATGATAATATTTCTACTGTATTTCCAAACAAATAACCGCATCCCTGGTGAGCGTAAGAGCCTTTCTTACAACCCCAATGCTTTGAATATTTCATGCACCACAATTTGTTGATGTATCAACGAATGGGAATTTTTGAGACTTGGAGCTAATCGAGAAAACCTGGTCTCACCTGTGTGAGTTTGGTGCTTCCGCTGTTGGTGAACTCGCAGCGCAGATTGACAGATCCATTTGGATACGCAGTGACCTCAGGTTCCACGCGAACGCGCTGACTCCAGACCGCTGCCAAAGAGGGAAGAGGGAAACATTAGACCGGCCCGTTATCGCAGCCTCCATCAAAATTTCTCAAATGAAATCCAGACATCAGGCTAATAAGAAACACACCAAAGTGACTCGCGTTATATTCCCGGACCTGAGCTTCCTCCGGGAAAAAAAGAGCAGTTTCAGACTGATTAGAGCGCAGTGGCTTCATATCTATCGACTGAATGTGCAGACTGTCTCAGCATGAGACTTATCTTGCTTTGATTGCCCATAATTAAAGAAAAAAAACACAACTTTGAGCTCTCTCATCATCGCAGCATCAATCTACATGATCACGGATATGGATCAGAGTTGGGTTGAACAAATGCATCTGGATGAGAAGCATTATTAAAGTCAATATGAAACGTTTTACTCTCATGATGCAACACGTTCCCAAGTGAAACAGGATATTCGATGAAACAAGGAGGGTTGCAGTTCATTTTATCTGCCGATATATGATTGGATATTTTTATTTGGAATAATGTGCGCTAATGAATTGATCATAATAAGACCAGGAAAATGTATTAAAGTAGAGGGTTTTTTTTGTTTGTTTGTTTTTTTAATGAAATGGTCCGTTTTTAAAGCCTTTATTATAAATAAATAAATTAAAAAAATTATAAAAATAGACACATCAGGCTTTAGTATAATATTGCATAAAAATGCAATCTGGTGCATAGTCATTGGCCCAAAGATGAAATTCTGATTGCTTGCAATTTAAATGACATCTTTACATAGATCTTTATTACAGTATAGCAGACATAAAATGCAGCTCTATCAATAAAATGTTAGTCAGATGACTGTAAAAGTTTCAAAACATAATGCAATGCAGTGCAATGATGATTGAGAGATGAACACAAGCAAAACCTTGATGATCACGCTCACATTTTAACATGAAATTTCTAATAAAAAGTATGGAAAGTTGTAAACCTGAGTTGCACCAGTAAATGTTCATCTAAAAATATTACTAACAATAAAAAATGACTGTGTTTTCCTCATAAAAATCAGTTAAGATTTCAAAGCTAAACGATGAAGATTTTACTGCATAAACTCCATGACTAATCTTTCTGCTTTTGGGGGAGATAAAAGAATCGTTTAGATCTCTATTATGTGCTAAAGTCCTCATATTAGTATGAAAAGAATCTTAAGTGTTTTTGCTTGTGTGCGATATAGGCTAATTAGTCTTAACTTTCTCAGCATCGCCACCGAACACATCTCTCAGCAAATAACAGATGGATTCTGCAAACTGAAAATTACATTACACACTTGACTTGGACGTAATTAAGTGCATAAACGATTAAAAATCATCCAAATAATGTTAATGCTGCCTTTTAAACTGTATCACGTCCTTGAACAAAACAGTCGCTATATTGTAACGGGAGGTTAAAGCCTATAAAAGAAAATAACTGCACATTTATTACAAAAACAAACCTGCGATTCTATATTCTATAATACTCAGTCCCTGCCTCGCACTGATGATAAACTCCAAGCGCATTGCGGTGCAATTCGTGACTCTTTCAAAGAAATACCTCCGTTGACCCGGCTGCCATGATCCCAGACGGTGATCTTTGTGTCGGCGCAGCATTCGCTTATGGAAGGCCGCAAAGTTCAAGTTTTTCAAAACTCGCTGGCTTTCTTTCCGCTTTCACGTTTTCTCACTCGGCCCGTACACAAAAGGCAAGAGTAAAATAAACAAGCCGTGTTTTGGCTCAACTACTCGGCCGACTCCAGCGAGCTCCTGCGGAGACAGAAGCGAGAGACCTCCAGCTCAGAGCTCCAGGAGTCAAAGGCCAGCGAGCAGCGTGAGAGCTGCTCCATATATACTGATGGAATAAGGAATGGCTCAGTGCACGAAACACACACACACACACACACACGCATTGACGAAACAGCTGCTTTCGACAAGCTGCAGATACATCAGCGTGCTCAAACACTCCAAACACAGACCTCAAATTGCATGCACCCCGGAGAGGATTAAATCCATCAAATGCAGGGTTGCGGCCACATAAAATCATACATAAACAGAGCTTGATTCGGTTATAGAAACGCAAAGGCATTGTCCTCTTACGCCACAGAACCATTCACCGCATTGAAAAAGATCCAACTCGGTTTACGTTGCACAAAGGCATTAAATCGATTTGACCTCAGGATGGTAAGCCTCCTATAAATCGGATCCGTTCGCCAACACCGACTGAAAAGTATACGACACACTGTAGAGGATGCCAAATACTTGAACAGCACTGTAATGTGTCTTTATTAAAAGTCCCTGAGGCTCTGTGACACAAGCCTGATTTCAATGCATGATTGTGTCTTAAGAACTTAAGAGTGCATCAAAAGAGCTGCTATAGATCATTTGCTTGACACTAAAAATGGAAAACTTCATGCATTCTGGCAGTTCATTTACATGACAAAGGTGTTTTGGAGGCCTGAAATTGCAAGCGTTTGAAAACGGATTTCAAAGTGCAAGTTTTCGAAAACAATACAGTTATTGTCTCCATGTAAATGGAAAAATATTTGTGAACTGAAAATGGGAAAATGTGAAATTTTGTACAAAAAAAAGTGACGTCGCCAACTCCTGGCCTGGCGTGCATAATACAGCATGTTCTGTATCTGTGTGAATCTTTTTAACCAACACTATCGCCTGCGTGTGCTACTTTTTCAAAATGCAAAAGGTAAAACTAATTAGTTTTTTTTAGGTACAAACATATCTTTAGTCAACTGCCGACACAGTGCGACAACTTGCTTGGACACTTGATGCTAGCTAAATTGACATGTTTATAGCTAGCTCAATTACCTGAATAACACTGCATGTGGTTTAAAGGCACAGATTCTTCTATAGACGCCTCATTAAGCATTCTAATGATGTTTCTATCTGCCAAAATAATGCAAGAACGCATGACGGATCAAAAACGAACTTCACACAAAGACAAAAAACAGCTACAAAAGCAACGCTCGTGCTAATGTTTACCACAGCACCCCTTGTGGCACAGTGTCACATGTTTACAAAGCCCCCGGTGCACAAAAATCAAGCTTACACGGCTAAAAGAAAATAAAAAAAACAATTGTGAAAGCGGTTTCAGGCAATAATGTGTACTCATACTGTTATAAAAGATTTCATAAACGCTGTTTCTGCTAACTTTGTTCATCAAAGGAAATTGATAAGGCCATGTGACACTAGTAATGCTGAAAATTCAGTTTTGCATCACAGAAATAAATCACACACACACATATATATATATATATATATGGGTAGTTGATATAATTTGTGTCCTATGGTGTGACATAGCAAGAACGTAGAAAGAAAGATACAAGATACATATAAATAACATGAGGAAAATCTTCATGTCTCTTCATTCTTGAGAGTTAGAAATAGCATGAAAGGTTTATCTCTTTACCATTGATACGTCAACTACTCATATTTAGTTAGAAAATGGCTATTTTAAATTGTAACATTATATTTCACAATGCAGCTTTGGTGAGAAAGTCTACAAAATGAGACGTCTAAAAAACAATAAAAAAAAAAAGGCAAAATAAAAGTTAAGTTTTTTTGTTACATAGAAGACTTCATTTACTGCTACTCTCACCTAAACCTTCTAAATACTAGTCTCCGTCAACAAGAACTGCTCGTATTTGTATTTGACAAACAATCATCTACAAACTAATGCACCCATCGTGGGTGTTTACCCTCGATCTCCAATTAACGTGTCAATCACACAACGATGGAGGTATTTGAACACGAGCTCAGCGCATGTCCGTATCCAGGCCTCTAACGTCAGGAAGTGTGTGTTTTCATTATACGAGGAACTGCGTGTGACTCAATGTAGCAGAATTTCCCCTGAAGGTACACAATGGCCTGTCAGACCAGCTCGGCGGAATAAGAAACAGAAACACAAAGCATTTATTCACTCACCTCGCTCTCCTTACCTCCCTCTCTCTGCTTCGCTCCACTTTTTGTTTCCTTCTATCTTGGGCTCATAACTCTATTTCTCTCTCTCTCTCTCTCTCTCTCTCTTTCTCTCTTCCTCCGTACACATCAACAAATGAGTCATAGGGTGGAATGTAGTTGTACGATGTTTTAGTCATTCGTTTTTTCGCGGGGGTCAATGAAAGAACGCCACGGATTTCGGAAAGAAAGAAAGGAGGAGAAAAGGAGAACAATACAGTGAGGGCCGAACATGGATCAACTCTGTCTCATTTGCATGCATACCCAGCATGCTCTACAGCCTCCCTTTGTGTTCAAGTGTTTCTGTTCATATTCCTGTACTCATCTACTATTTGTGCTGGTTTTAATACCTCTGAAACAGTCGGGCGTCTGCATGCTGCTGATACGCTTTACTTAAGGATGACAAATGAACCAAAGCAGGCCCGCAACAGGCTCTTAAATAAAACACAAACACATTTAAGGGGCACAAGCAATTTCGCGAAAGCCCATAAGCTTGCTTTATGTACTCAATGCAAAGCTCATCTGTGCTTATGAAGAATAACGTGCGTTATTGACCTCAGAGTCATTAATATATTCATATATATGCACCGCAGGGATGATTTTGCTGTAGGGCATCACCTAACTAACATGAATGTTTAATGATGGATGTACGTTTAGGTGTAACTTTAAAGGACAATTTTGCCTTTATGTAAGTATTTGCACGCCCTCAAGATATAACATAAAACAACTGCATCTTTGCTCCGTGGGGGTTTTAACCAATAGCACTGTAATTAAAACAAAAACCAATGAGGAATGAAGCTTTCTAACTTCAAAAAAGCACTGCTGAAAGGATCATTAAAGTGATACATATGACTATTGCATTTCCTGAGTTATTAATATATAAAACCTTGCCAGTTATATATATATATATATATATATATATATATATATATATATATATATATATATATATATATGGGTCAAATATTCTTAAAAAAAGATAACCTGGACCTGGACAAACTTTGTCTTGTACAAGTTCAGAAACAACTTTAATGAAAAGGCTTAAAAAAAACAAAAATCTCAATATTCAATGCAATTCAAATTCAAAATGACTGCCTTTGTACATAAAATCCAAAAATCGTACCTCTGTACAACTGCACCATTGTAAATATATCTGTACAGTTATTTCTCTCTATATTTTTACTCAATGCATAGTTTTCTTTTCTGTTTTTCTTTCATTGGTGATATATTTTGCCCTTTCCTCTGCACTGGAAGTTCCTGTCTCAAGTCAAAATCCTAATAAAGCTTTCTGACTTCTGACGGTATAAAACTAGTATAGACTATTAATAATAAACGTTCTGTGAAAACAATGAAGAGCAGTCTGTCACAATGATGCAAACATTAAATATCAGACGTACAGTAGTGGTTTCTCGCAGGTTCTTTCATTCGATTGCGCTACTTTTCCTTGGTTTCTTCTCTTTAAACACAGGCGCGTTTGACTGTTGCAGCATCTTAGACATTTTAAAAACGCGATGCTCAAGTTACGTGAAGTTCAACTCTTATTGTCTTGCATGTTTTTCTATTCATCCCGCTTCGTATCTTTATCAACACAAAAGTGCATTCTTTGTGAATGTCGCCGCGCAATATGAGCATGAATCGATCACTTACATAACAGTAATTGTGCTCTTGACCTTCTTTGATGAGGAAAACCTCTCTAATTCTCCTATTCAGTCTGTTGAGGTCAAATGTCCATGAGCAAAAAGTATTATTCTGTTATTCTTCTAACCAAAGCAACACCGAAACTAATACTATTTGAAAAAGCTATACAAACAAATATAGCATGACCTTATTGGCTTATACGTATTGGATTTTTGCTGTTTTGTATATAAAACAAATTCCTTTTATGTGTAAACATACCTGGCAATAAAGTTGATTCTGATTGGTCCTTTATAGCGTCCTGAAGTGCTAAATGACTTTTATCAGATGACTTCTTAAAGGGACAGTTTAACCAAAAATGACATTTCTGCCAATTTTCTTGCATTCACTTTTTACACATTTTTTTTAAATGGTGGTAACCAAACAAGTTGAAAGCAGCCAATGACTTACTAACCATAGTTTTTTTTAAGGAAGTCGATGGCTACCGTCAGCTTTTTGTTTCCATCATTCTTAAAAAAATTTTTTTTTTTTGTTTAACAGATCTCGAGGTTGATTAAATGATAACAATGTTCATTTCTGGGGAAAACTAAATAACACAGTGCTTTCATTTTATCACTCTCCGAGTCAAAGAAATGTGAAAAAGGTCCATTTTAGGTCTACTGAAGCCATAGGATAGCTATATAATAGTGAGAAATAGACTGCTGATGAGTTCACGAAATAGGTCGCAATGTCCAGTTAGTAAACAAATTGTTCTTTTAACACCGGTCTTTTCCAAATGGATCATTTTTTGCTACAATGAAAGATGTGTTCATGAATCAGACTAACCCATTTCTTGAGTTCGCTGATTGAATGATCCAGTCACAGAAGTTAACGGCTCACTGAATGGGAAGATTGTCGGTGATTACTCACATGCATTCCTATCCGTTCTTCTCACAAAGCTAGCGCATCACTTCAGTGATTTGAAATACAGTGCACGAGCAATATGGACTACCGCTCTTCGACGGCACATTTTAGAAGATACAATCTGCAAAATTCCTCCTTTTGAGTTTCACGCAAGTCAGTCGCGTAATCTTTTTTTTTTTTACATTTGGAAAAACACACGCATTGGAGGTTTGAGCTAACTAAACAATAACTGGATTTTCCTTTCCAGCATGTTGCATTTCACATCGCTTTTTTTTGTGCATAGAGCAATATTACCTTGAAAAAAAAGTGTTTTCATTGACAACAGAAATCATTTAACTGACAAGGACAAAACACGCATTCAAAAATGTGCCTGTTTTCAAATACCCCTTTCATTATAATCATTTTTATCTGCTCTCAGCCAGCCTCAGATTTTCCTTTCTCAGACGTCCTTCTCTCCCTAACAGTCGTTTTTACTAACCACAGGTGACAAACTAACATTAAAAAACTGCTTAAAATGTCTAATTCCATCAATGTTGTTTTGCATTTACATTTATTGCACACTATTAAGATGTGAATTAAGTAAATGAATTGCATTTCTTTATTTTAATACAAAATTAAATACAATTTCGATAATAAACGGTGCCTTACAAATTAATTCATACCCCTAATTTTTTTCCGCATTCTATGCTGCTGCCTTAAAACTGCTTTAAATTACTTTTTCCCCCCTCGCATTAATCCATATTCCATACACACACGTTTTAGATAGAATAGAAAAGTAATATATAAAGCTAGTGTTGTTTTTGAAAACATATGGAGTTGCAAATGATAGAGGGTCAAGTGTTTTTAGAAAATAAATAAATAAAATGGATACAATGTAATTAAAATAGAGTGCTAGAGGGTCAAAAAAAGAATAAAAGAGATGTGTTTTTATCCGTTTCTTGACGAAGGCTAAGGACTCGGATTGAATTGGGAAGGTCATCACACACACACACACACACACACACACACACACACACGCACACACAAATAAACTGCAGCAACCATATAATCTTTCTTAGGTTAAAAAGAGGAGAGAAAGCTTTCTGTATCTTTTGTTGATGTCAAAAGCACTGATTTACCAGACAACTTAACAACAAATACCATTCAAGGGCTTGACTTTTCGCTCTGCTGTGTAACAAAATATCCTCACATTAACTTGATCCACTTTCCTCTCAGCCAGCCTCAATTTTTTCCTACCAGACGTCCTTCTCTGTATCTCCCCGTCGCGCGCCGACTCCGGCTTCTGAGGGTCGAGCCGAGCGGCTTTCCTGAGGAAGGTCAATCGTCGTAGCCTCGAGCCCGTTCCAAGCGGGTATGTGTGAAAGCCTCAAAGACGCTAACGGCAGACTAGATATTAATTAGCGGGAACGTGACACGGGGGCACGCGGCGTGCGCTTTCAGAATTTCACAAGGATGCGCTTTTCCCGCCGCCAGAGTGTCTGTTACTAGTTTGAATCTCTGACGAAGCCTCTCAGTTATTTAAATAAGAGATTCCTTAAAAGCGTACGCAGTCATTTTCTCCTCATTAAAAGTTTTACAGAAAGTCATTTTGAAAAACATGATGATTAATGACTAACGCACAAGTTATATCCCAATAATCCCCTGATACTGGCCTTATTTGCTTGTGGAATAATAATAAAAAAAAGTAATAATAATAATCATGGTTCACTAGGCTAATCTACCATTTAAAAGTTCATTGTTTCAAACTTTTGAACAACGTTGCAATTATTGTGACGCACCAATCATATCATAAGCCTAAAACTACCATATCGACACAATATAAACCAAAAACACTGCGTGCACCTCAAATAGTTACCCTTTAACAATATTTCTATTCTTATATTTAGATCTCATTAAGCGAAACTACACTGCAGCAAGAACTTAATTTTAAAAAGCCTCCACATTCAGAGCCGTCGCATTTAAAATACTTTTATGCAATCAAATGGCATTTAAATGCATTAAAAATGCATTTACTTGCACTGTATAAAATAAACACGCGCACACACACACAATAAAAAGAAGTGTACAAAAAGCTAAAGGCCAAATGAAAACGTCCTTAAACACTTTTCCATGAAGCAAAAACCACCAATGAGCTGTAACAATGTAGTTAAAAATGTAATAGATTCCAACCGAACCTATGGCATTTTTGGGAATACAAAACAGCGCTTTAGGAAGGAAATGAAAAATAATGTACTGTCAGTCGCCTGCGTGCACAGTGTGTGAGGCGGCTTGCTTTCTGACAGTTCTGAGGCAAGTCATAAGCTTTAATCTCCGGACGGCCCGGAGGTGGGAAAGGTCACTGTGCAAGCAGAGGGGAAGAGGGCACGAGGTGAAGAAAGAGAGGAGCTAACTTACACCACTCCAGTCTGAAGGCAGGCCGTGACGAGAAAGTAGTGAGCCGAGCTTGTTATAACCCGGGTGTGAGAACGCACGCGCACCCACTCGTGAACCGAGCGACCCCGGCGTTCCCTGCAGACGCGCCGATGCTATCTATGCCATAATAAAAAAAAAAGGCCCTGAATGCGTGCGTGCCGATCACCGCACACACACCTCCACCTCTCTGAATCCATTAGCCGCGCCGGTTGTGTGATTGGAGCAAAATGGCCACAGAGAGGAATTATGTAAAGGTGGCCCGGGTTCACCTCTCTCTCTCTACATGTCTGCGCTCCTCGTTTCACCCTCCCTGGTACTTTTCTCTTTATTTCGACCATCCTTCACAGCTCCGAAGCTCTCAAAGTGTTGAATGTGAAATGGTGAAACAAATTCCTTCTAACGGTGCTTCATGCCCTCGCCGGCTCACCCTCCCTCCCTCGGCTGTCTCTCACTACCTAGTAATCTTCTATCCTTTATAAACCCACTCTGTTTCTGTGTCTCTCACTCACACACCCCCTGTCAAACGCACGCCTGGGGACACACCCTCATCCAGACATAAAACACTAGCTCGGAGTGTGTGCACACACAGCCTAAAGCAGTTCGCCTCACCTCAGACATCAAGCAGATCTTTTCTCCTTCTTGATCACATCTCCTGCATCTTTATTTTCCTCCCTCCCGTCCCCTTTTTCAAGGTCACCTTGTGTCTTCCTCTCAAGCATCCCTCCATATTTCTCCGTCTTTCATCTCTGTCGTTTCCTCTATTCATGCCTGTCTACCTGCATCTCTGTCCTGCATCTCAATTTTTCGATTCTTTTCACTTTCATTTCACTTTAGGGTTCATTCTTTTATCTTTTGTTAGCTTTGCTCCTTTCATCCTCAGCCTGGCTAGCCCCTCTCTCTAAAACAGGAAGTGTGCCATTAGGCTTCCATATGGCTAAGTGACACGCGGTTCTCCCGGCCGCTCTCATCTCCTCCTCCTCCCTTGAAATATAGCTTTTCTACGCTTCAACTCCGTTCCAAAACCTAGTTAACCGCCTATTCGTCTACTGCCTACTTTGGAAACTATTTTGGTAAATGACTACCGTCTTAATCCACAAGAGCGCAGGAGACACAATTGATTCCAATGGAGAGCAAGAGTCTGGTTCTTGAAGTAAAATCTCTGTTTTCATCGAGCCATTGTAGTCCATGTTGCTTTAAATGCTAATGAGCTTTGCTAACCCCGCCCCTCTGTTCCGTGGAGTGACAAGCAGACAGCAATTAGGACTGTATTAGGAAGGGTGATTTGCAAAGGATCATAAAAACCCTTATGCATTAATATAGATCAGGATCGGTGCATTCCCTTCAAAACGAAAGCAATGTTAATTCTCTGTGTCTTCAACGGCTCAGATGTCAAGAGTAAATGACGACTGCTATATACACATTACATCAAACAAACACTTCAATCTTGCCCTGCACCGGAGTCAACTCTATGGTGGACTCACTCACTCAAGGCGGGTCTAAGGTAAGACAGCCTTGTCACTCAACTATTGTGGGAGGGGCCTGTGCAGAACTACATTCTGCCAGGAATCTCAGAATAGCCTGATT
The DNA here is from genome assembly GCF_018831695.1 of Puntigrus tetrazona. Classification (NCBI taxonomy): domain Eukaryota; kingdom Metazoa; phylum Chordata; class Actinopteri; order Cypriniformes; family Cyprinidae; genus Puntigrus; species Puntigrus tetrazona. The sequence continues at coordinate 27,507,941 of NC_056702.1, read as the reverse complement.
TGAGAAATGGGATTTTAAAATAAATGGGTTTTTCCAAGATCTCAAAAACACTGTGCAATAATATTTCTATTTTTATCATTATAGGATGGATGCATGAAAACCTATGTGCACTATCTGATTTCATAATGTTTGCAATGTCATGATTCAGCTCATATCTAGTTGGTGTGGTTCAGTACTGTTAAATGTTAACAGATAAACTGTTTGAATGACATGAATACAGTCAACATTCCTCTCAAGACATCAACCATATGTATCGATGCATTGTATACCAGGATTTCCTGATCTGTGAAGGATACCCTTGACAAAAAAAAAACCTAATTTAGTTTTAAGATTTAAGATGGCGTCCTAGTTGGGCCAAATGTATGCGTAGCTGGACAACCAAAGCAAAAGTGTCCAAACCCTTTTAAAACCAGCCAACAAACCAGTCTGACCAGGCTGGAAGACCAACTAAGAATAATCAAGGCTGGTTTAAGACGTTTTTCAGCAGGGACATGCAACACCAATTTTGTTTTCGTGTCAAAAGACGGTGTCTTAGAAGGCAAAGCTATTGCCCTCATGACTGGCGCATAACTATGACGCCTTTGAATGCTCAGCTTACTGGCTTTTCCTCGTGCATTCCCACCGGAACATCAACAAGCATCGTACGCACACAGCACTTACACAGTAATATCAGATTTATTTTCTATAAACAGTTTCATGCATGCGTGTTTGTATTCATGCTAAACTGACTTCCCACAGTGCATTTGTATGAATAATCTAAAGTGCGTGTTTGGTTATGAGAGGTTATGTGTTTGTCTACTGGAGGTGTCTGGGGTGCACTAGATTATGGCTGTTTCTGTGAGTGTATGTGTGCGATAGGCGCCGCGTTTTGCCATCCTCCCAGAGGACCGCCAAACAGCAGCAACAGCAGTCACGGCCCCATCTTTTTTCCCCAGGAGATGGTGTGTGTGTGTGTGTCTGTCTGTGTTTGTGCACATGTGCGGCAGGGGCCCATTTCTTCATCCCCTAGCGAGAGTGCCTGAAATGGAGACAAAAAGGCCCCCTGCCTTTATTGCTACATGATAAATGCTCCTCTCGTATAGAGACGTACATGTACTCACGCTGCACACAAAAACACACTCTCACACACAGTATACAAACCCAGGATGCGGTCTTTACACTCACGCCACGTGAATTATTTCCCATAACAGTCACGTACAGATTCTTTTCCATGAGCTCGCATGCATTTGTCCACTTATTTTACACATTCTCACGGCTGTTTTCAGCACAAAAAGCAAGGGCTAGCCGAGCAACTCTATTCTACATGTGAGCCATGTATTATTGATATGACTGTTTGAAAGAGGGGGAGGCACTCCTCTCTCATTAAATTATTGACAGGCAACATTTATGCTGCCAGCACCTGACCCGAGGAGGAGGAGGAGGAGAAAGTGATGAGCAGGGAGGGAGAGAGGAGGAGAGAATGTAAAACAGACTTAGAGAGGACAACAACGCCTGTTTTCAGAACCAGTAAGATTATTTATGCATACATATATAATTATTATTTTTTTTCATATTATCAACAGGGTCCAAAATGAACAAATGCCAAATACCCACTGAGAGTAGATACTGGCTTTGCCAAAATAAAATGTACTTGCCAGTTGGCTGGTTTAACTTTATTTGGAACTGCAAGATGCTACATGGTTTAAATAGAATTGTTAAAAAAAATTTGAATGACTGTCTCTGATGTAAGATGTGCACAGTTAAAGTGAAATCTGCAAAATCTACAACCACACACAGATTAGCAAAAATATTCATACCTATTCATATCTCTCTCTCCTCACATATACACACACACACATATATATATATATATATATATATATATATATATATATATATATATATATATATATATACATACACACACACATATATATATATATATATATATATATATATATATATATATATATATATATATACATACACACACACACACACACACACACACACACATATATATATATACACACACATATATATATATATATATATATATATATATATATATATATATATATATATATATATATATAATATATTATTTATTTTAATTATTTTTTATTATTTATTTTATTTACATTTTATGTTGGCGTCTTATTTTAAACAGGTTTAATTTACTGTTTTCGAACAAAAAAAAAAAAAAAAACATTTTTAAAATAAGTTGCTACAAGCCTGTTTTTTGCTTTGTTGTTATGTTGTATGGAGTGTAGACTTGTGTGAAAAAGTCATTTGTCGCGCTCTAGAGTAGTACATTTATAACATTTACCAGCCATTAACCTTTTTTTCACTTTATTGTTATACAAAATTATTGCACAAGTAAATAATGAAATAACCAAGAAGTGAATTAGGAGACGCTGCAAAGCATTTCATTTTGGGCCCTGCACAGATGATAGACTTCACTCATAAAATTCACCAATTAGGATATTAAGGAGACACTGAATTATAAATGGGTGACAGCAAACAGCAGAGAGGTGGGAAAGAGGCCACGGTTGGAATGAAGAAGCCAGAAGACAGATAAGGAGTTGGCAATAAAATGAGGATGTACTGTAGAAGGCAGAAAGAGGGAAGAGAAGGAACAGACTGAAAAGTAAGAGAGAGGGGAACAGCAGGAGATGGCAAGGGAGCTAAAGAACGAGGTGAAAGGGGTGGAACAGAAAGAGATTCCAGAGCTGAGGTGCAGGAATTGCAGGGCATGAGAGCAGAAGGGAAAGATAATAAAAGAATAAAGATGCAGGTGAAATGAGAAATGGGGGAGGGAGCGAGAGAAAACGGATGCAGAGGTGAGGGAGAGAGCCAATCTGCAAAAGGTGAACAGGTGGAGGAGAGAAAACTGAGAATGAGAGGAAGAGAGCATGCCAGGGGAGAAAAGGAGAAAGAAACCAGCTCAGAGGCGGAAAAGAAGAGAAGAGAAGAGTATAAGAGCAAGTATCCAGAAGCATTAGAGATGTGACATATACACATTATATGGTTTGTAACCGCTCGGTATGAGGCTTTCAGTTCGGTACAGATTACAAACCAAACTATTCGTTGGACTAATCCTATTACAGTTGGAAAATAAAAGAGCTTAAAATGTGCAAAATGTGTTCTCAGGGCCACTGCACTTAACAACACAGGCCTGAAAGACGCAAGTCTTCTTCAGATAACCTCCCCTTGCTGTAGAAAGACGATGATCTGGTGTAGTCAATAACCTGAGATACTGTCAAAAACAACAACTACTGGCAATATTAAGAGGATTTTGCCATTCCAAATAATGGCAATTCCTCGTTTCTTTTTATTAGGCCTATATATATTATTACGTTACTTTTATTATTCAATTAATATTACAATTAATTTCCCCCGCAATATTACCACATGACCGACATGCTGTGAGGATAACAAAAGATTAGGCCGTTTACTCCCTCAATTAAAGTTAAAATATTAAAATATTAAAAGGAATTAAAACGGTTAGCTGTATAGTGTTATACAAGTACATTTGAGAGAATATGCCGAAAGCTTCATTACTCCACTTGCTGCATAGTGAACTGACTGAGATTGAGACCTTCACCGGCATAAATCTCACGCAAAGTTCTTATGTTGCTTGTGTGATATTGTTTTTTATTTCTAACTTTGTGACATAAGCAATTAAACGGAGAGCCGCCTCACCTCAGATCTCCTACAATTTGCCACTGGCTGTGATGTCTCTATAGTGGTTTAACATGAGATATAATTCATTTTGTGTTAATCTAACAAGCAGTCTTTGGTCTCATTAATCTATTATTTGTTCCAGAACAAATAGTTTTGGCTGAGGGCAAAATCTCATCACCGTTATATTTTATGTAGCAGAAACACAATGCATCATTAAGAGTCTCTCTCATTCTTGAGAGCGTCTGATTGGACAAGGGTACAACATGAGCCTGTTTCGTTCTACGCCTATGCATTTTACACGCATTAAACCACTTAAGAGGAGCATAAGCATGACTTCGGCGCTCACCAACATGGACAAAAAGCTAGAAAAACTCAAAATAGATTTCACAGGGTCTTTAACCCTTTGAGTGAACCATCCATAGAAAAGGGACGCACTGAAGAGCTCTTTTCCCTTAAGAGCGCATGTTAGATTGAGTGGCTGTAAGCACGTAACGATAACAGACCCCCGAACGGTGCACGTTCAACGCATAGAAATGAGCCGCTGAAGCGAGTTACTTGGAAAAAGAAGTTTGAACAACTGCTAAGTAGCGTTTTTAAACTAATTATGGTTGATATGTCCATCTTTCATATAGTACGCCATGCCTAACCTCACTTGAAGAGTGATGAATTACAGATTTGCATCCTTGTGAAAACGGATATCGGTGCATCTCTACAAACGCAGGTTCGATTGTGGAGACGAGTGAAGGAACAACAAGCTCATCTGCATGACAAAGATGAAACAAAAAAAAAGAACAAGAGGCGGGAGGGAAAGAGAGATAAACAGTCTGCAGGTGGGCACACGCAGGCGAACGCACTTCCTCCATTATTTCACCAGCTGGATGCCGCGTCGCCAGGGGCCTCGAGGCGCTGGACGCCGAGGCTCATTTGAGTGCCATTAGAGGCAGCCGGTCGTACACTTACACTAACAATGAACACAGAGAATGAGGGTAAAAGCAGAGGGGAGGAGAGAGCACTTAAAGAAGCGGAAAGAGACGGGAATTGTTATAGCATATTTACTCGCCGTCATCAATTCTCTCTCCTCATTAGCCAAGGCACAGGTCTGATCACTTTGTTAGAATTGATTCAGGACGAGTGAAGTTGTTTGTGCGCCGCTCCGTCTGAAAGGGACGACAGCGTGCAATTACCTTACAAGCATGTAAACAAGCCACATGAACGCGGCGAGGGAGAACGCGGGGCGCCGCGCTTTTGTGGGGCCCGACTGTGTCTAATGTGTGCGTGCGCGCGAGTACGTGTTTGGACAAATGTATTCCCCTCCGCAGCAGGAGCGAGGCATTGATTTTCCCATATTACCACACTTCGGGGCCACAAAAGCAAGCCACCGCCACCGTAATTACAGCGTGCCAACTGCGAATTCCCCAGACCGCTGCGCTCTCTTCCAAATCCTCCTTCTCAAAGACTGCGTTTCCCAGAATTCCCCGGTAGATTCGGACTAGAAGAGCGAGAAGTAATCGGCTTCAAGGATTAGCTCGTCCGAAAATGGAAAAAAAACGTCATTATTTCATCACTTTCGTAATAAGAAACCTGTCTGACCTTCTGCGAAACACAAAATGAGATTTAAAAAAAGTTCAGTTACGATGAAGACCGAGGTTTTAAAAATTCAAAAAGGACTCACGAAAGGGTCTATATTGCTCGTGTGCAATCATATGCAATCACGAAGTCGTTCAATAGCTTTGTGTAAAAGTGTGAATTTGAGGCATTATTCGCTCTCCTCAAGTGAGCTGTTAATTGCTGTGACTGAATCATTGAGTCACTAAACGAATCAGTTGAGAAGAGTGAGAAGTCCTGTGCTTAAAGGATTATTCGTGCTTTACTCGCCCTTGTCATTTCAAACATCTACATCCTTCTGTCAAACACAAAATTGGATATTATAATAACACTGGCCACCAATTTCCATGCAATTACAATAAATCAGCTGCAAAAGCAACATTACTTGCACACTATATTTCATATCTTGTAAAGCCTTACAATTGCTCTGCGTAATAAACAGGCCAAAACTGTATTCGTTCACTGGCAATCCTCCAGTGAAACTCCTGTGCCTGATTTGTTATGAGTGAGTTGAACCTGAGAACCAAATCAGTTGATTCACTGAATGAATCGTTCAGATCAGTTCTCTGAACAGGATCAAATGATTACCTAAAATAGACATAAAATCCTTTTCTTCACAAGTCAGATTCCCAAATATCGCCAAGCAAGCTGATAATCGTTACCTCCAGTGAAACTTCGGTTCAATAAGGAACACAAGAACCGAATCAGCTGAATGATGCATTCAGTGAGTTGAACCAAGTTCTGTGACCTGGACCAAATGACTTTTTTAAAAACGCACAAAAACCCTTTTGTCAGACTCACAAAAGTCTGTTCCTCAAAAATGCATGGTATCACTTCAAAGGAACCAGGGAGAAAATCATCATATGATTCGCTTTTATGATTCTTTTTGGTCATTTGGAGGCCTGACAGCCTTAGTTCTCATTCGCTTTCATTATATTGACAAAAGAGACCGGAATACGCTTTATCGTTTTTACTCCACAGAAGAAAGTAAATCACGAGAGTAAAAAAAAAAACAGCTTTTAAATGTTAACTTTTCCTTTACACAGGGAGAATGAAATCGGGGAAGGGGAGGCAAACTCATATGTTAAGGATTAGCAATGCGGTCTTCTGGGACTTTCTCCCGCTGAATCAAAGGTTAATCGCATTACGGGAAAACTGCATAATAGAAAACCTCACCACGGTGAACACGAGAGGGTCACAGGCGCGGATGCAAACGTGACTGGATCGGGGTGTTTAGAAGGACGTGGGCGTAATGGGGGCGAGCGAGCGCAGATTATTCAAGGCGCGCTGGAGTGCGATCATCTGCGCGTGACTCGAGAGGCCGGCCGTGCGCGGGAATCAATTAAGGGACACCTGTATGTGCTACAGTAAGGCACGCTCCCACGAGAGCGGCTCTGAATCGTAAAAGACCTCTCCATAACGAAGCACCCGGCGAGCCACTTGCGCAAACTCAGACGAGAGCACACATTCCCCAGAGCGCCGCTGTCGACATGTAACAGCGTTCATCACATTACCGAAAAGCCCTAAATCACATTACAGCCGGAGTGTAGCCTCAGAGCTAACCGTTAGCGCTGATCTCTGCTAGGAGACAGCCTGGCAAAAACCAACTCTGAGAGGCGATGGCAGCTGGCAGCTCCTGTCCCGCGCTCATATTTATAGGAAATTCCCACTGTAGGTTTTACGAGCTCGCACCGTGGTAAAACTCCCGGGTGATTAGCCCCTAAATGAGAGCGGGTTGTTGCTAAGCACACTTCAGTGAGCGCGCGCCCGGGAATAATGGAGGTTAACAAGTGAGCAGAAGAAGCGGGAGGGATTACAATAGACACTAGTGGAAGTAATCAGGACGCGCTGGTATTACGACAGTCACGTTCATGCTTTCCATTCAATAACCGTGGAAGCATGTTTCAATACTCGATGATGAAAGTCTGGTCTGCGTCTCAAGGCAGAAAAAAAACTCTTCAGCTAAGCGGAGGCAATACAATGAAGCTACATGCGATAAAACAAAAGTTATTAGAAATCCACAATATATAAAGATATATTATAAACCAACCTGATGAAATGGAATATTTAGTCTAAAAAAGTGACTCAAGTGTGTGTGCGTTGGCAATTGTGGTTTATGGGGACACAATGGTATGGGTATGACAGAAGTATAACAGTTTGAAGGAGGTTTGAAGAACATGGCCAATGTCCTCAATTCAAAAATGTCCTCATAATTCAAAATGTTCAAAATTAAATGTTAACCAACGCGAATGGCTGCTCAATGTTAGCTCACGATACCAGACGCACTTACTAATATTGATGCTAAATGCTTACCAAAGTGCTTTTCGCATCTGCCTTTCACCAACAACACTACTGTACCAAACATGGCGTCTGAAACAAACACATACAAGAAACATGAGCGCTCCAAACCCAGCACGCCGCTTTCCATTCTCTATTCCCTTTCTAAGCTCTCCATTCTCCCAAAAATTCAGACAAGGCTGAGGTGCACCTGCGGACAAACAGATCATAGCATCCGTGGCCTTCGCAGAAAGCGAGTTTCCTTTGAATCATTTCAGAGGGAGAAGCTCGCACTCAGCGAGGCTGCAGATTTCTGTATCAAGCCTTTTAATCATAACACGGTATTTGGAATTGAACGAGGCAGAACAACCACCCTGCACCAGCTTATCTGGGCTAAACGTCAGGTGTTTTCATTCGCTGGTGTTAGTATCCATGCATAGGCAAACCCCCCTCCTAACACACACACACACACACAAACACACTGATGGCTTTGGGATTTGGAGCTCTAAATTAGGTTGCTTGTCGCATTTTCCCCATAGCGAGCTGTGCTCTGATTAAAAGCGTCCAATCTCTGGTTTGGTTGTCGAGCGTGGTATTGGTCTCTCTCTCTCTCTCTCTCTCTCGTGCGCTTAACTCCGTGTCTACCGCCACACTGATCCCGGGATTTCAAGGATCTACAGCTCGATTTATGCATACAAAAAAATATATATATAAAACAAGAGCCGAGGAAACCAATTATGTAACGTCGGCTTCACCTTGAGTGACTGCTTGAACATCTCGTAGCGTGAAGGACGTTACCTCCATCTAATAAGATTACCCCTATTGGCTTATCGGGCTGTCAATCACATCTGTGCACGTCCTTCAGCAAAAGCAATACCCAATAATTTGATCCCGGGCCATGAACACCATCTGGGTTAACCTGAGATATATTAAATAGAGATGTGCCAAGCCACAAAACGTCCTGAGGGGTCAAGGTCCAGCTGGCCATGGAGGAAAACATCCTGGGCTGCTTCTGAAAGATGACAGACGGAGACGGGAAGACAAAACGGCTCGTCTGAAGCCAGAGCTCCTCTGAGATACCTTCAGGGTTCCCACTCTTTCTGATGAATCACGTTTCTTCCGTGACTTTTAAGAAATAAGGGTTTTTAAAAATAATTTCTATAGAGATTGCACTCATAAACGATCGTTCCCAGCTGAAGAAAACACTTAAGAGCTAGAAAAAAAATATAGTGCGTATATCGAAATTCTTGTGACCTTTTAAGATTTTCTTCATGCGTATGACTTAGCGTAGGGCTGGGAATAACGCTTTTGAATTTCTCATATTTTCAGCTTTTTAGGGAGCCTCGTATGTTTCTCTAGTTGATTTCTGAAGGCAGCATAAGATGTATTCTTCATGATGATGATATCCCATAATCACACAGGTGCATCATCTGGTGGAGAAAAAAAAAGGCATCTATACCACCGAGAATGGAGTAAATGAATTCATAATGCCTTTTTCACCCAGTTATTGCAACTTCTAAGTTTTATATCTACTATGGATTTGCACTATTTATAATTGAACTGAATCGCTTTCTTTTTTAATTAGTTTATATATCAATTTTATATATATATTATGAACATAAATATGTAAATACATGTGCATATTTTTCTAGCATATCCTACACGTATTTATATATACCTAAATATACACATATACATTATATATTATTTTTCCATTAAGTAGCATTATTTATAGTTTTATATTATATAGATTCAAATATGTAATGTCAATAAATGTACATGCGTATGAATGCATGCTATATAATATAACGGAGCAGGCCGAAAGAATGGCTCGTTTTCCACAACGCAGCGCCTCTTTAATTTTTTAAACTCCGCTTCCTTTCATTTCAAGTTCAATTCTAATTCACACTTCTGAACTACAAGGGAGCAAATTTCTAATGAGAAAATCAACATCTAGTCACTAAAAAGCGTGGCTTAGCAGCGTGTTAAGCTCGGTTAAATTCATCACGTTCTCAGAAAACACCTTCATGCGACGACGCCGCGCATCCCTTTGGAACACATCCCTGCGCTCTCAAACATAGCTTTCACGTCGCTGTCACATCACACCTTCTTTCCCTGTGTGTGTGTGTGTGTGTGTGCGTGCGTGTGCGCGTGTAAACCCTTCATTCAGCTTTTCAGTCACTAATCCTCTCACACACACACACACACACACACACACACAGATGTTATGCCCCTCAATCACAATACATCTAACCGTCCTAAGCCAAGATTACTCTGCACCGCCACCCCTCAAATCCCCTGCTTTCCATGACCTCAGCGCAGAACGCCGAAGAACCGCAGCCTTCAGCACTCAAAGGCCTGTATGTAGATCTTTCTCGCTCATTAGCTCACGGTTACTTTGATCAGACGGGGCAGATGCGGCTCTGATCTGGGATCGGCGACCCGACGCAATGCCCTCTGCGCTGTCTATTGCAACCCTATTGCAAACGCATCTCTATGCAAGCACGTCCCCGTCCTGATTGGCCTCTAACAAGCTTGCCTGGGTTTGTTAGAACAGGGCTTTAACAATATCCCGCCGATATGTGCGATTCCCGGAAGAAAGGTCGAGCCTTCCACGCTTTGAAAAATAACAGAGGAGATCTGATCAAAGGCCAGCGCAAACAAGAGCGTCGACACATCAAGAGAAGAGGGGATGCGGGGAGAGAAAGCCGCAATCTCGGTCACACCCCTCGTTTTCCAAGAACATTTGTTGTGGTGATAAGAGTCACTGTCGTCAAGGCGACGGCGAGGAGAGAGGCAGCTGGGTGACAGAGCAACAGCTGCTCATTCACAGTCACATCTGGCGACAAGAGCGTTCATCTCCGTGCCAACAGAGCAGAGAGAGCCAGCGGAGAGATGCAGAAACCGAGAGAGAGAGTGAAAGAAAGTGGCGATGTACGAAACATCGGGTTATTAAAAATCAGCTAATCAGTCTGTAACCTGACCAGCTGGCTGGCGGGCCTTTACGAACTCTGGCCTTTACATGAGAGAATCATGAAAAAAAAAAAAAAAAAAAAAAATTCGGTGTAATTTATATTGTATATGTATGTATATATAAATACAAAAACCTGCATGTATATATTTAGGGAAAATATGCTGTTTGTATATTAAATATACTTAACATTATAAATATATATGTATATACACATGTTTTTGAAAAGTACTGTGCGTGTGTAATAAATATACACAGTACACACTCATTTTATGTGAACAACTCATTTTGAATGCGATTAATTGTGAAATATACACACAGTCAACATTTGAAGTACATCAAAACCTTTCATCGACGTTGTCCTAACACCAAAACAATACCTGTTCTTGACTTCAGACAACTTTGAGGAACCGTTCTCATCCACTTCAAATGTTGACTACTGTAATATATGGTAATATATATTAGGCCTGGCACGATACTTCATACCGAACCATCACGATACGAACGGTGTATGTGGCCTTACAACAAATACAGGCGACCCCCCCCCAAAGCAGAAGGGGTCAGGACTATACTTTTAAGACTTGAGCACTGTTTGTGAGATGGAGCTTTGAGCTTGTGTATCCTACCACTCTCATATATTTACTTCATAAAAAGAATCAACTTTAAACGCATTGTATTATTATTATTATTATAATATTAAAATAAATCGAGCATAGTATTTGTTGGTGTTTTTCCCTACTGTACCGAAATTGTATCGAACCGTGACCCCCATACTGAGGTACATACCAAACAGCTTGTACACACACACACACACACACACACACACTTCTGTAGAACGGCCCATATGTTCCTTTTCCATAAGGATATTAAGGTCTGGAGAATGTGCCCAACTGTTGTAAAATACAAAGAATGCACTCCGTGTCCTCATAGAAAAAATATAGCAGGACCTTTGAATATTTTATATTATATTAAATATATTAGTCCTGCTGTATTTTCAGTGAGGCCACAGAGAAACGCTACATAAAAGATTTGGCAACGAGTCCAACTGTTGCATACTTGTTTCTGGATTCCTCTTATGCTGTCAATAGTTATTTTGCTTTGCCTCCAAGCATTGTCTGTTCTACCTCAGAAAGTGACATCTGTTCTCTTTCTCCATCTGTTTTTTCCCTCTTCCACTGTCTCCATCTATTCATCAACGCCCGTCTCGAGCTGCAGCAGCGAGTGTGTTAAGCAGAGACTCAGAAGCTGATCACCACAAAGACTCACGAAACCTGTCAAAAAATCTCTCCGGCTGATATTTCACCTCAAACTCAAACAAAAGAAATAAGACACCGTATATCACTTTAACAAAATGAATTCTTTTTAAATGTGAAGTTGATTTCGCAATTCCTATTACTGTAAACTATTGAAATACTGTACATGCTAATATTTACTGTACTGATTTTATTCTACATTTTATTTTCCAATACAGAATTCTTTTTACTGTATTGAGAATCAGTATTGTTATAAAAAAAGGAAAAAAAAAAAATAGTTTAGTTTATTTAATTTTACATTTTGATTATTTGATTGATCACAAGTTGGTCACACAACTACTACAATATTGTATTTTTATGTTTTTAAAAATGACAACAGCAATACTATAAATAATAATAATAATAACATAAATTATTACTATTAGTAAAATGGTTTAATTGTAAGGAAAATAAAAATCACAGTTTTTACATATGTTAAAATAATACTGTTTACAGATATGTTGGGTTATTTTATGATAATAATCATCGTCATCATCATCATCCTTTAATTATTAATGGAAGGATGGAAGGATATAAATTGTTATTGTTTTGGTTTGTCATGAAAATTAACAGTCTTTGAAAAAACTATTTTATAATACAAGTTTTTTGTTTTTTGTTTTGTTTTTTTAAGTAACAATAATGATAGTAATTTAGATTATTATTTTAAGATTTCATAGACTTTACTATTTAGATTTCTGGTGAAATGCAACTGTTGATTCTCTCAAAAGTCCAACTAAACCCAAATAAAAATCATTAAAATTTAATCCTGTAAAATCCCATCTACACCGGGATACCAACAAATTATTAATCGTCTGTTCACAGAAAGTGCGTAAACAAGCCGAAAGATTTTCCTTACAAGCAGAAATTCTTTCTCGACAGTTACGGCTCTCCTGTGCTTTCCCTCCTGCGTCTACATTATTATTTAATAACGCTTACATCCATTTGTCACACTAAAAGCAGAACACACCGGTCACAATAAAGATGGACTGCTGGCATTAAAAAACCTCAGAGACCCGCTCGCTTCCTCAAAGTCGAAACTCGGGGCTGGGCGGCGCACGAGCTTTAACACAATACACAGAAATCAGCTCTTCAATCTTCACCGTGGGCTCGCAGGAAAGGCCTGCTTCTGCTCTCTAAAGGGTTTGGCAATCCCCTCGTAGGTGTCTGCGGTGGCTCCAAACGGCAGCTTGCTCACCACAACCTCCACTGCGATCGTTTCTCACGTATCAAGAGAGAGCGGGTGGCTCTGGCTTGGGGACTGCTCTGGGTGGTCATGCAAATCCATCGGGGGCTAATCAGAAAACAAATGGCCTAGAATTGCTGGGGAGAGGCACCGGTTGAAAAAGCGCAGTCATGAGGCCCGCTGATGTTATCAGACACTGTTTGCGTGTCCTACTTCCTCCTTTCAAAGGCCGTCTGAGCAAGTAAACCGCACGGCGCATGCCATTCAGCGTGCCGTTTCCTCTTTTCGGTGAGCCCACCCTCCTCTTCTCCCACACCTCCACGGATTTCATTTGCACTAAGTAGGCCCAGACAGAATTTGCAGATTTCCCTGCATTTTCAGGTGCTGATTTGAGGAAGAAAGTCGACTGAAATGAACCGGAATATGCTAAAACATGCAAAATGATGCAGGAGCATGACGCTTAACTTGAAGCTCAAAGCGTCGCTGGATTCGATAAAATCTGATGGTTTTCAAAAGCATTTTCAGCTTGAAAAGAAAACTTTAAAGGGTTACTCCACCCACAAATGAAAACGATCGTTAATCACGTCATCCTCGCGTCGTTCCAACACCGTGAGAGCTTTGTTCGTCTTCGGGACAAGACATTTTAGACGAAAACTGAAAAACGAGATCTGTGACTTTCCCACTGAGTGCCAAGTAATGTCAAGATCAGGACAAATAGGAAGTTTCGACGTTTTACGAAACTCACCGTTAGTGACCTTTTACATTCAAAAGATCCAATAAAGCTGATGATTAATGACAATTTGATAATCCCTTTGATAACTTTTAATCACTCGTTAGGAGAATGTGAAGCTGACGTCACGCCGTGCAGAGATCAGGGGAAAAGGGCAGGATTGTGATTTCATGTAGCGATTGTGGAAAATGTCACCATTGTTTGCCGTTCATGCTGCATGGAGAACCGCAAAAGTAACTCTAATCATCGTTCGAGAGAAAACGTGTGTTCTTTCGTCCTTTTCAGGTCTAAAAAGCCCACAGGAAGCAGGTCGCTTGCTGGACCGGAAATCTATTAATGATTTCATTTCCATGACGTCGTATACTTTACAAGTGCGTGCAGAGACACTCAGCGCTTCTTTGCCAAAGATCAGAACGGCATTTTGAGCCATTTTAAGTAGATATGTTTGAACAGGAATTATTTTGGTGACATGAAACTTCTCCAAAAAAGTTCTCCATTTCTGATTTACATTCCATTTTTACTTCAGCGGCGTCATATAAAAAGCTTCCACATCACTGAATCAAGAGTTAAATGTGTGACGCTCATTATACATGCAAAGAAGCTAGCCAATCACAGCAGCGTTTTCAAAGCAATATGCAACTTTAAATCAATCTAAAGGCTATACCGGAGTAGAAAATGACCATTTGTGTGTGAATTATGACCGTTCTGATCACAAAATGATGCTAAGATTGTAATTGCACCTCAGGAAACATTAGAAAATATTTTAAAAATGCAGTTCATGCCTCAAAATAACAGTAAAAACAATAATGTTAGCACAGACTTCTGTTTCGAATAAACGCAGCTCTTTTCATCTTTCTATTCGTCATCGAATCCTTCAAAAATTCAAAGGGTTTCCACAAAAATATAAAGCTGCAAATCTGTTTTTAACATTGATAATGATCAGAAATTTCTTATTATAAATGTGTTATTATAAATGGATTATTAATAGGATTGTGTGACAGTGGTGGTGCATTACAGAAAAAAACTAAACTTTTTCAAACATAAAAAAGATTGTTGGATAATATTGTAACAATATTTCACAATATTAGTGTTTTTATTGTAATTCTAGTCAAAGAAATGCAGCTTCTACGCGCATTTGAGACTTCTTTTGAAAACAGAATTAGCATGCAAATTATGTAAAGGTATAAACGAATGAAAAACAGAAACAAACATTACAGCAGAGCAGGCCAATTCTGTGTGGGCCTGATCAAGTTTCTCCTCGTAGCACGCCATCGATCGCAACCGAGTCCGATGCTATAGATATTTAGCCTCAACACGGCAGGTATTTCAGCACACCGTTACGAGAAAGCGAGCTCATATACACTTAAACTCCAAAAGAGGAGGATTCAGGGAGGAATTCGTATCTTAACATCCTGATGGGTGGACAGAAGCTCTCCTGTTAACAATAACAGGCTGCAAACACAACACACCTTCAAAGAAAACCACCGGCTGATATTTTCGCGCAGCGGCGCCTTTAAGGGTCCCGTAGCTAAACTAACAGCTTCTAAGAGCAGTGTGCTGTGAGAAAGCAATCGCTCGAGTCGTGAGATCTACCGATCTGTGCCGTGGCGGGCCGCTTTTGATATCCCTTTCAAACCACTTAAACCGACCCGCCTGGAAACAAAGTGGGCCGCAGCATCTCGCCGTTACACCTCGAGGTCAGGAGGCCGGAGTCTGGCTGAGATCAGAGGCCGGGAGCCATCGATCGGGGCCCGGGGCCGCGATCCGGCGTCAGCGTGCGCGCAGGATCGCTCTCCCAGGGCACTTTTTTTCCGGCGGGAAACTCCGGTGCCAGGCCTCCCTAATCTTCATCATCACCTCTCCGCTGCTTCTCGTCGGCTCTGATCTCCGCTCGCACAGACTCACATCACGTCGGCTCATTAGCGGGCTTTACAGACACCTTCGCTGTCAGACTCGCGCTCCTCTTCCTGTTTTTAGATTCCTACACTTATAATGAGGTTACCCCACACATTTTTTTCCCTCTTCTCCTCGTCGAGCTCGTTCAAGCATAAGTGCCGGCGAGACTCCTCCAACTGAGCTCTAGTTCTCTCTCACCAGAGTCATCTTTCATTTCTCACCTCTTTCTTTCCCACCTTTCTCTCTGACTCGATCGGATCGACTGTTTTCTTAGGGCTCAATCAAATCCCCTTCTCCTCCTCCAAATTCAGTTTGCCATTTAAATGTAGCCTAATATTTTAATAGTTGGATTACATTTTGACAATTTAATGGAAAAAATGCAAAAAAAAAAAAACCTAAAACAAATAAAATGAAATTATTAATTTTTAATAAAACACAGATTTTTTTTATGTGGAAAAATAAGTATTTTATTTTGACCAAACAGCATATCTAATCATTTGAATTCATAAAACTTATATATTTTTATGTTATTATATTAAATATAATAATTCACAATAATAATTATTTAAAACAGAGCTTTACTAGGCTGTATATTAAATAAATAAAAAATGTATAATAAAAAAATAAATATATATATATATATATATATATATATATATATATATATATATATATATATATATATATATATATATATACACACATACACACACACACAAACTACCAAAAACCAAAAACAAGACTTATTTCAGTGGATAATGAATATTTAAGTTTCTCATTGTTAATTTTCCATATAGATTACTTACATTTTGAACGCTAGTTCACATCCTGATATGAATTGAATTTTACAGCCCTTCCTTTGTCACATTCTTCCCAATTTTGCCAAAACATTCAATTCGGCGGCTGAATTTTTTGCATCCTGGTAATCACACAACCTTATTTTCTGCATCACGTGTATTTCAGTTCTTCCCGAGCTTGTTTAGCTTTTAACAAAGCATCTTTTTTTTTTGCCCTCTCTGCTTCTTCCCCTCGTGCTTCTTCTCCAGCACCTGTGCCTCATTAACCCCCCAAAAGGCCCTATTTGACTTTCCGTTCGTCACTCGATTGCTGATCTTCAATCACGCCACAATTCACATTTAATTCAGATACTCCGAGCAAATTTGTATCGGTTAAAGCTGACAGCAGTTCGGCGGTTATAAATGGTTTACTGCACGACTGCGCCGGCGAATAATAAAGCCACGCTTTTCCGGCTCTTTTCAGCGAGCTAATTAATTAGGCAACTCCTCGCAGGCTGTCGTGTGCACATGGACCATGCACAAGGCTGGTTCCACTAAGGATCCCCCGAGTACAAATCCCGCCTAATAAAGTCTTGTAGCCGCGGCCCGTAATGGAGTCATCAAACCGTTCCCGTTTACGGAGAAGGCCCTGGACTGTCTCCAGCGAGCGAGTGTGTCCGTGTATGAGTCTTCCCAATCAAAGCCCGGCTCGTCACGTCCTCCGCCGTATGATCTGCTCTGTTGAGACTCGGAGCGTCTCTGGACATCAGTGTCACATATAAACATCACTAGAGTGTGCTCAGGGTCACCAGCGCCGGATACAGATATCACCACGCTACGCCGTCGTCAAGTCGCTGCTATTAAAAGCAGCAAGCTGTTAATTCGACCATAGCATGCCACGTCTGTATTTCAGCACAGTCACCAAATCAATTTGACCGTGAAACACGAGCGGACTAACACCAGACTACAGCTAGAACGACCTTAGAGCTGTGCATTAAGTCTGTGACACTTTAATACGCATAATATAGTTTTCAATAGCATCCCTGTAGCTGAATGCATCGGTAGGGCCCTTTTCAAAACTCAGAAAATCACTTGCACCTTGAATGCAATAAATCACTTTGGATAAGAACTATAAGAAATAATAAAAAAAAAAAAAAAAACATTAAAAAATAAATAAATGAAAAGTAATGGAACGCATTTCAAAATAATCTGAAGTTATATAGGTTAAAATTCTTATAATTATATATTTTACATTTAGAATTATTTTTATTATTATTATTACTACTAGTATTATTATATTCATGTTAATTATAAAAATTTATATTTAAACAATATAAAAACACTGATTATTTAAAAAAAGATTATGGAAGAAAAGCACGTAGTTGTAGCATAAAAATATAAAAACGAAAGTATTGTATAAATATATGAATTTAAATAATGAAATAAATGAAAAATTATTAAAAACGTTATATATATATAAATCAATTTTTTATTCATTATTTTTATTAATTTGAAAAAACGTTTGTAATCTTTTTTTTCTATTTCTTAATTACATTTAGACAAATTATTGGAACGCTACTTATTCACATGCCCTCACGTTCCAATCTAAAATATGTTAAAATATGTTATTAAACGTTACATTAGATAAAAAAACATTTCATATAAATTATTCACATATAAAATCAATTTAACCAACTAAACGCATTCACAAACTGCCCGTCTCGCGCAAACTCCAAACCTCGGTTTACACTTGTTGGCATTACCACCCGCCTCAGGTGATGTGCTGTAATTGGCCAGCTGAGACCCGTTGTTTACGCCTGGTGTTAACACGAGTCTCAGCGTCTCTTCTGACCACTCGCCAACACGCATGCGTCGCCAAACGTGCTCGCCGTTAATACCGGAGCAGAAGCACGCAGATCTGAAGCATGCTACTTCACAGGTGATACATAATCTGTTGACCCTCTGATTGCTCGTCCAAACCCAATTTACCACGAGTGGAGCGGCGGATACAGTCATATGCACTTCTCCGCTGACCTCGTCTTTATAAACCTCCCTTCCATTTCTCCGGGTCTCTATCTGTCTATCTCTGCTCTCTGCATGTGAATAAATCAACACAGGGAGGGGGTTCGGGGAGGGAAATAAAAAGAAAAGAGAGTGAGGGGAGAAAAAGT
The DNA here is from genome assembly GCF_018831695.1 of Puntigrus tetrazona. Classification (NCBI taxonomy): domain Eukaryota; kingdom Metazoa; phylum Chordata; class Actinopteri; order Cypriniformes; family Cyprinidae; genus Puntigrus; species Puntigrus tetrazona. Next base: position 27,489,374 of record NC_056702.1, on the reverse strand, counting down.
AGGGCACTTCAACCTGGTACGGGCAGCCCCGAGTAACACCACTGAGAAAATAAGAGCGAGACAGAGATGTAGTTCCTAGCAGAGAACACAAATAAGCAAGACACCGAATGGAGGAAGGAAGGGAAGAGAGGGCCGTTGGATGTGGAAATAGGAAACCATTTACGCAGCGGGCAAAATGACAGATAGCGTACAAAAGAACAGGGCTGAATCTGGGAGGGGGCAGCGATAAAGAGAAGAGAGGGCAGAATGGATCGAGATGAGGGAATGATAGAGGTGAGAAAATTAGGGGAACGGATGTCGGAGCGAAGAATACAGATACAGACGGCGGAAGAAATGGAGAAGAAAGAGGGCCTCGGAAAGCGGCGAGGGGGGAAAAAAATGAAAAATTACAGCTCGGGCGAAATGGAGATGCTGTCTGAAAGACTGAGCAAAATTACAGGAACGTAGAAGAAAGATGAGGACGGTGGATCAGGGAAAGTGCACTGAAAGGTGAAAGTGTGAGAAGCGGAGGTTGAGGGTCTCGTGAACAGAGAGGCCGTGTGAATATCTTATGCAAGGGCTGCAGATGAAAGCGCAGTTCTCTCTTTTCTGCTCTCTATTCGTCTCTCCTGAGGCGGTGTCTATTTAAATGTGTGTTTAATCGGAGAGTGTTACAGCTCTAATCGTGGCTTGCGTCACACTGAACACGCGCGCGCACGCGCACACACACACACACACACACACACACACACACACACACACACACACACACACACACACACACACACACACACACACACACCTCGCACCCATATCTAAACACATTCTCACTCGCTGCTGCATCTTTCTCTTGTCTATCTCCTAATCAGATCCTCTTTTGCACATTGTCACAAACACCACACAGCCTGTGGGTGGGAAAGAACGAAAGAGATCAAATGAAGGATTAAACAAGCCAAAAAAAAAAAGAACTAAGCAAAAACAGGAGAAACAAAAGACACATGGACAAACAAAAATAAATGAAATGACTGAAAGGACAAACGAGCGACCACAAAAAAGGGAGAGAAACCAATAAATGAGAAACCAACAAAAACTAAACAAAAAAACTATGCAAAAGTGAAAAAAAACGAGTGAAACCAAACATTCAAGAGAAAAGAGCAAAAGCCAAAACAAAAAGAATGAACAAATAAGACGAAATAAATAGATCGGGACAAAATTACAAACAAATGAAAGATCAAAGCAAAAATTAATAAATTAAAAAAATTAATAAACAATAAAACATGACAATTGAGCAAACAAATAAAAGGCAGAATATATAAACAAGTACAAAAGTACAAAGAAACAAAAATAAGCAACAAGGCCCAAATTAAAAGAATGATTGAACAAAAGTAAAAACCAAACAATAATACATGGGCAAACAAATGAAACCAAGAGAATAAACAAAAGAAACAAGAGTAAAAATAACAAACAAAACACAACATGAAAAGATTGAAGATAAAACGATAATCAAGCAAACAAATGAACAAGAAGGCTGAAAAACGATAAGCAAACAAAATGAAGGACAAAATGAATGAACGAACAAAAAGGATAAACAAAAGACAGACAAAAGCACAAACAAATTAAAGAATAATGGTTGAACAAACATAAGAGCCAACAAGTGAAATATAAAAGTACAAATATTGAGCAAACAAAATAAACAGAAGGACTGAACAAAAGGTACAAACAAAAAATAAAAAAGACTGAAATAGAAAAGCAAACAAGTGAAAGACTTAATGAAAAGAAACGAATACAAAGACAAATGTGGAAACAAAAAAATGAAAAGATTGATTGATTTGTCTTTCACTCAATCCCCCCATTGTTTGTTCAATCAAATCAATATTACACATGAATGAAACATTTCTTGAACAAATCAAAACAATGGAGTAAAGTGAAAGACACGATGAACGAACAAAAGAAACAAGGACCAAAGTACAAAGAAACAAAAAGAATGACTAAACAAACAACATGATAGATGAGCGAAGAAATAAAACAGAATCAACGAACAAAGGCAGGGACCAACAACAACAAAAATTACCAAAACGATGTAACCACAAAAAAAGCAGAGGAAGAAGAGCAGAATGAAGGACAGAACGAACAAACAAACAGAAGGAGGGATGGACTGAAAGGAGAGAAGGGCTGTGGTAATGAAGATGAACTAATGAGTTGCTGACAAACCCTCTTCACACTCGGCGGGGAGATGACAGAGGGAAGGAGCTACAGGAAAAAAACACAAAGCAGATGAACGTCTCCTCGGCAGGCTTTTAATCTGCCTCTCTTCAAAGTTTGCTCCGAGTCCCCCCACATGAGAGGAGCGCTCCAGAAACTAGAGCAACGCCGCTCGAAAGTGAGGGGTGCTCGAGAGGGGAAGAGCAATTTTCTGGGCACTCACTGAACAAGCACTCGCTCTCCTCGTCCCCGAAAACTCTCCGTACCCGAACACACACACACACACACACACACACACACACACACACACACTGAACAAATTATAAACACTGCCTCGCGGCGAAATCATGAGGCCCTCGCAGGGTAACAGCGTGTACGGGTCTCGATGCGAGGAGCCCAGAAACACACAGAGAGACAGAGAGAGAGAGAGAGAGAGAGAGAGAGAGAGAGAGAGAGAGAGACAGAGAGAGAGAGAGAGAGAGAGAGAGAGAGAGAGAGAGAGAGAGAGAGACAGAGAGAGAGAGAGAGAGAGAGAGAGAGAGAGAGAGAGAGAGAGAGAGAGAGAGAGAGAGAGAGAGAGAGAGAGAGAGAGAGAGACAGAGAGAGAGAGAGAGAGAGAGAGAGAGAGAGAGAGAGAGAGAGAGAGAGAGAGAGACAGAGACAGAGAGAGAGAGAGAGAGAGAGAGAGACAGAGAGAGAGACAGAGAGAGAGAGAGAGAGAGAGAGAGAGAGAGAGAGAGAGAGAGAGAGAGAGAGAGAGAGAGAGAGAGAGAGAGAGAGAGAGAGAGAGAGAGAGAGAGAGAGAGAGAGAGAGAGAGAGAGAGAGAGAGAGAGAGAGAGAGAGAGACAGAGAGAGAGAGAGAGAGAGAGAGAGAGAGAGAGAGAGAGAGAGAGAGAGAGAGAGAGAGAGAGAGAGAGAGAGAGAGAGAGAGAGAGAGAGAGAGAGAGAGAGAGAGAGAGAGACAGAGAGAGAGAGAGAGAGAGAGAGAGAGAGAGAGAGAGAGAGAGAGAGAGAGAGAGAGAGAGAGAGAGAGAGAGAGAGAGAGAGAGAGAGAGAGAGAGAGAGAGAGAGAGAGAGAGAGAGAGAGAGAGAGAGAGAGAGAGAGAGAGAGAGAGAGAGAGAGACAGAGAGAGAGAGAGAGAGAGAGAGAGAGAGAGAGAGAGAGAGAGAGAGAGAGAGAGAGAGAGAGAGAGAGAGAGAGAGAGAGAGAGAGAGAGAGAGAGAGAGAGAGAGAGACCGTGTGTTTCTGCAAAGCGAGGACAGATGGAGCAGACATTGTCTGAAGCTCACAGGACTAGCCACGCTAAACACTACAGATAAGCCAAGCTCTGCTTCTAAAGGCCCCGCTATCGTCTCTCTTCTGCTGTTCTGTTGATAAGCTCTCACCGCCCAACACACTTCACTCGCCCGTCCTCGGGTCCTGACCTCAAACGTGCGCCCGATACGGCTCTCCAAAGCAGCGCTGCTCAGTTCATACTAGAGACGCTCAGGTTGATTAAGGTGTCATTAGTTAATGTATTACTGAGGTAATGTTAGTTCAGAAAATATACAGTAATTCATTGTTTGTTCGTGTTAGCTCTCAGCGCGTTAACTGGTGTTAAACATAGCTTGTGGATTTAATAATACATTAGTAAATGCTGGAATTAACAAATAGTATTAATAAATGATGAGGTACAGTCCGGTCTCAGTTGATGTTAACTAATGAACCTCATTGTACAGTGTTGCAGATTTATTTAACGTATAGAAAGTTTTTTATTTATTTGATCAAAAATACAGAAAAAGAGTAACACTGTTTGATGTAAAAAAGCCGTTTTGTAATTTAATACATTTAAAATTTTTCAGCATCATTACCTTCAGTGTTACATGATCCTTCAGAAATCTTTCTGATATACTGATTTGCTGCTTAATAAATATTTGTATAAATTTTTTTACTTTTTCAATAGTTCAATAAATTTATATATATATATATATATATATATATATATATATATATATATATATATATATATATATATATATATATATATTTTTTTTTTTTTTTTTTTTTTATTTATTTATTTTTTTCTCTCCTCATTTATATTTTAGAATACATTTTAAAATTTAATTAATACTTGTAAATAATATACACTTTTTTTCCTCTTGCGACCAAGGTTAAGTGAATCTAAATTCAGGACTTCCTCGAGACGCTTTCCTATATACAGTACAGAGCGCATTAAACCTTGTTAGGTTATGTTTGCATGCAGGGTTGTAGCTTTTTTACATAATGTGGTTGTATTTTAGAGAGAAAACATTAGCTTTAATGCAAGTCTTAGCGTGGCATTACAGTCAACTTATCTGCTTGACTCATGCAGCGTTTCACCACATATGTTGGCTTGCTTTCCACTAATGTTCACGCTGAATTATGTATGTTAGTGTGTTGGAGTACTGAGTAAATGGTCGAGGAAAAAAAGCTTCATTTTCTAAAGACAACAAGTGCTGCTGCTCATGAAACTCACTGACATGATGTTTTAGATGTAGCTGAGCTGTTTCTAAGGCTTTGCTCGGTTGCTGACTGCTATTTGCATAATGAATTAAGTCAAAGAAGTTTGTTTGGTTCCTCGGTGTAGTTCAGGTCCTTCTTTTTGGCCTGTTTTATGAAGTCAGAAAAGCAATGACTAAAATGAGTAATGTTAACAATGATGAAAAATTTATTGTTTAATTTTATAATTAATGTTAAAATGTGTGTTCACCATTGATTTTAATAATGTAATTTATTAATTGCATTCATTAAAGTCTGTGCATATATATATATATATATATATAAAATTTAAGAAAAATATTTTATGAAAAATGTACATATATAGTAAAATAATAATGTAAATATATAAAAATACAATATATGTATTTGTTTGTACATACGCACATATGCATTATATATATAAATATATATAAATAAATATAAATAAATAAAAGTATACATATATAAATAAAAGTATACATAGTACACGTGCATGTAAACAAAAACAGCCTTAAAAAAAAATTAATGAAAATAAAATTTAAAATGATGTGTTAAATACAAATATTAATATACAAATATTATTAACAAAATATTAACAATTGAAAAGGAACAATTGAAAAAATTAGGTAATATACTGAATTGGTAAATAAAACATTAAACAAAAGATATGGATAGGATTTCTGTTCAAATACAAAAACAACTATATGGAGCAACATACTAGCAATATTTTCCGTAGAAAACACTTCAAATTACGTGAAAACCATACAGTATTGTCATTAAAAATATATGAGCGCACCTCCAGAGCAAGCAGCAGACATAGGATACATAACAGCACCCGAGGATAAGCAAGGCTTTACACAATCCTCCGAGAGGCATCTTGGATGTGCATGTGAAAATACTGCCATTGTTTTCACTGCTTTTTTTCACCATCTTTGTTTCTCCTCCTCCTCCTCTGTTCTTGGATGGCTGAGCGCTTGCTATTGCCCACTCCTGTGTGGATCCGCTCCGAATCACCCAATAACTCCCACCGTCCTCTTCACGGTGCGTCTGCCGTATTCGTCAACTCTGAACGGTCGCTCTAAAGAGACCCGTCTGACCTCCGTCACAACCTGCGCTAGCTCTCACGGCACATCCTCAGGCCGGATGGAAAGAGGAAAGAGAAAGAAGAGGGAAGAGGAAAGGAAGACTGTGGGAGGAAGAGAACTGGAGATGATTAAAACGAAGCGCGTGTTAGAGAGAGGGGGAAACGCGAGCGTTTAAGACAGAAGCGGGGGTAATAGAATGCAAATTTAACAACATCTGTCCGCTTTGTATCTGTAGCCGGAGGGGAAGTCTTATCAGGAGATGATTGTTAGCATGTGCGGAAATTTAGACGAAATCTGGGTGGGCAGCTGCTAATGTCTTCAGCGCTGACGCTCAACTTTGAATGGCCGGTGAATTGAAATGTCAGGAAGGCCTCTAAGGAAGACATATCGAGCCTGACCATCTGAAAGCATACACACACACACACACACACACTCAGCTCACTGGAG